>NW_026727535.1:0-97799 GCF_029784015.1 Lycium ferocissimum
CTTATTAGGGAGGAGAAAATCTTATACACGGCTCTATCGCATGATCTCATAAGAAGAAGAATGGTCATTTTCCTAAATGCCTGAACGACCTCACCATTTATTAGCGTGGCGTGCAACACGCCATAAACAAGACTCAACTAGACACGGCTCGTGACACTTCCTGAGGGCCGAACTGCTGCGATACCACTTTTGTCACGACCCGACTAGGGCCGTGAGCGGGTACCGGGGCTAACCACCGCGCACCGCTCATTCTATTACTCGTTACGCTGGGTCTTTCATTAGTCTCATGCATATAATCATCAAAGAACCATTTCTACTTGAAACATTTTTACATTATATACGTAAGCCCTTCGGCTTTCAAAATAATATTTACATATGATGAGAAGCGCGGGAACCGTATTACCACGCTACGTATCTACGAGCCTACTAGAGTACTAGACATATGGACGGGACAGGACCCCGTCGTGCCTAAAATATACATATATATACCAAAAGAGTAATCAACGGCACCTCCGGGACAATGGAGTGCTCTAAAGTCAGCTAATAACTCCTACGAGTCTGGATCACCTAATGTCTACCTGTGGGCATGAACACAGCGCGCAAAAAAACCGACGTCAGTACGAACATTGTACTGAGTATGTAAGGCATAAACAATAATAATATGTCAATGAAATAAGGAAGCATCAAATAAGGAGCAATCATGAATCGGCGTTAATTATAAAAGAAATAATGCATGCTAGCTTACTTAATAATCATCATCATATCATGTATGTATATATGTATATTTGCCCACCATATAGGTACGGTGTGATAATTGTTAGCCCGCGTCCAGGCCTCCCGCGTCCGGGGTACCATGTCATGCCGCCCACTAGTGGTGTCTGCCCATGCTATCTAGACATGGTGTATACGCTGACCGCCTTAGCGGTGTCTGCCCGGCCATATAGGCGCGGTGTAATATCATCATCAAGTACTCATCATAATGCATGCATAGAAACTCAAGGATAACCGTATTTTATCGGGGTGACATAGGGTCGTAACCCCCGATTTCATTATGGAACATTTATAAGCATTCTGCCTCACCTTGAAGGAATTAGCATATAAGGTGAGTGTATATAATAAACAACATCATTAGCTTTGTAGGAACATCATATCATGGACTCTAGAATATTTAGACTTAAGCTCATCATTAGAATTATCGTGCTCATAATGTATCTCTTATCTCATATGGCTATTCATGAACATAGACTCTTAGTTTTTCCGGAGTGTAGGAAATTCTTGAAGGATGAAAATCATGCCATAAGATTCATGCCTTAGAAATAAAGGAATAGCCTTACATACCTCTTTCATTTAACTATTCTATCGCTTGCTCGTTCTCCTTCAATGCCCACGTTTCTACCTTCAAGAGAATTCGCATTTACATTAGCTAAACGATTATAAGAACGTGCGTACTAAAGCTAGGGAAAATTGGGCAGCATTTACTTTGTTTATACAACTTTCCTCATATCACATAGCAACTCCCAATCATTCATAACAACATTCACAATATTATAGGCAACAATCATCTTTCATCTACATTATCCACATTTCACAATTTCACTTCAATTCCTCCATAATCATGGTCATAATCCACTATTACGTTCTCTCACTTATAATACTTATCCCATGTTCTAAATGTCATTCATAACATACTTACAATCACAACATATCAATAATCATGGCTCAATCCAAACTACTTCTCAAAAATGACACTATTCCCACATTTATGACCCATTTTCTATATTCTTCTACAATCCAAGTGTTTCAACTTCTCAATACCTTAATCAATATGAAAAGATCATAAAAATTACCTTAGATAGTGTAGGAACAAGCCTTGAGTGGAAATGCTCTTCTTGCACCAAAGCCCTAGTTCACTTTCAATGGGATTTCTTGGCTTAGATGAACTTCAATAAGTTTCTTACACTTGATTTTGTTGGTTTGATGAAGTTGATCATCAATTTCTCTTGGGTTCTTGTGGATGAAGAGTGGAGAGAATTCTAGAGGGTTCTTGAGTTGTGGAGTGAAAATGAAATGAAAATAAATGAACTTGGGTCCCTTATATCAACATTAAAATCTGTCTCGACTAGATTCTACGGACCAACATACGGTCCGTATAAATTATACTGACCGTATGTCGTAGATCTGGTCCAGCGAGATGTGCTATTACGGGCTGAGAGATTATATGGCCGGACATACGGCCAAGATAATTTATACGCATATGTTGGCCCGTATAATTCATTATTAACTCATTCTCGTTGACTCGTTTGATCTCTCAATCCTTACGGAACCTTCTTGACACTTGTTTAACACCTCATTACCAATCCAAGGGATGTTATAACTCTCTTCTAGAGCATCATTAAGCCATCATTAATTCGATACTCGTAAATATTGCCCGACACACAACATATAACTTGCTTTCCTTAACAACTTTCTTCCCTTACCTCAAATGTCTTTGAAAGCTCGATTAGGATCATCAAATGCTATTTCTTACTTATCAAAACATCTTATACGTCGTGCCCTTTGTTAGTCTTTTCACTGTACGTTAACAGAAAATTTCCAAGGTGTAACAAATAACCTGCTAAGCCCAGAAAGCTACGAACTTCCGTAGGGGTTGTGGGCCTTGGCCAAGTTTTCACGGCCTCAATCTTTTGGGCATCTACCCGGATACCATCGGATGAAATAATATGCCCTAAAAAGGTCGTTGAGTTCAACCAAAACTCACACTTAGAAAATTTGGAAAATAACTCTCGAGTTTGAAGAACTATAAGAACAGTACGCAAATGATCCGCATGTTCTGCCTCGGACCTAGAATACACCAAGATATCGTCGATGAATACAATCACAAATAAATCTAAGAAGGGCCTAAATACATTGTTCATCAAATCCATAAACACTGCCGATGCATTAGTTAGCCCAAATGACATTACCCGGAACTCAAAATGGCCGTATCTGGTTCTGAAAGCTGTCTTGGGAATATCTTTCTCCCTAAATCGCACCTGATGATACCCGAATCTCAAATCTATCTTTGAAAACCATTTGGTGCCTTGTAATTGATCAAATAGATCATCAATCCTTGGAAGCGGATATTTATTCTTGATTGTCACTTTGTTCAGTTGCCGATAGTCAATGAACATTCGCAAAGAGCCATCTTTCTTTCGCACAAACAACACCGGTGCTCCCCACGGGGAAGAACTAGGCCTAATAAAGCCTTTCTCAAGAAAGTCTCTCAATTGCTCCTTCAACTCTCTCAACTCTGCGGGAAGCGATGTAAGGAGGAATAGATATGGGCTTTGTATCCGGTAGCACATCGATAGCGAAATCATACTCCGGCTCGAGAGGGATGCCTAGAAGCTCTTCCGAGAATACATCGGGGAACTAATTTACCACAGGGACAGACTGAAGAGTTGGCGGTTCTGCTTCTACATCTTGAACCCGAACTAGATGGTAAATACAACCTTTTGTGATCGTTTTCCTTGCCTTTAGATAGGAAATAAACCTACCTTTTGATGATGCAGTATTTCCTTTCCATTCTAAAATGGGTTCTCCCGGAAATTGAAAGCGAACCATTTTCATTCTATATTCAACATTGGCATAGCAAGAAGCCAACTAATCCATGCCTATAATAACATCAAAATCCACCATTTTTAACTCATGCAAGTCAATCATAGTACGATGGTCACAAATCACAACTACACAATTTCTATATACTCGACTAGCTATTACCGGTTCACCAACGGGTGTAGATACCTCAAAAGGTTTGATCGACTCCAGTTTGATCCCAAACCGACCTGCAATATATGGAGTAACATATGACAATGTGAAGCCCGGATCTATCAAAGCATATACATCATGAGAAAATACCGCTAATATACCTGTGACGATATCTGGAGAAGACTCAAGATCTCGGCATCCAGCCAAAGCATAAATACGGTATTGAGGACCACTAGAACCTGGGGCCCTCCCCTACCTCTACCATGGCTGACTGGCGCCTATGACCCTAGCCCCATAGGGCGTATAGATGATGACGATCCGGCTACCGATCCTGAAGGCTGAGTCCTACCCCTACTACCAACCGAGGGGCAATCACGCATGATATAGCCTGGACGACCGCATGCATAGCAAACCTCTGAACCTAGTCGACATTGGCCCCAATGTAACTTCCGCACTGGGAACATCGTGGCACGGGTGGACTTGCGACCGAAATCACCTGAACCGAGAACACGAAGCCACGAAACTCGACTCGGCACGGAATAAGTGGATCTATCAAATCTACGGCACATGTAAGCGTGAAGGCGCACTAGTCATAGAAGGGCCTGAATGCCTAGAAAACTGCTGTCTTTTCCCTCCTCTAAACTCACTCACCGGACCCGAAGATCTAGCCCTCTTGTTATACCCTCTATCATGCTCACGCTCACTTCTTTGTCGTTGTTGGCTTTCCTTTAAATTCTAGGCATGGGCTTGAATGCATGAAATATCCATATTGTCCTGAAGGGACACAGTCAAGCACCTGTCCATCAAATGTGGCCCTAGGCCCCTCACAAATCAGTGTACTCGATCACCCATATCCGCTACCATTGTCGGAGCATACCTAGCCAAGGAATTGAAGCGGAAGCTATACTCTAAGGTACTCATACTTCCTTGCCTAAGATTCAAGAACTTATCGGCTCTATCCCGCCGAACCTCTGGGGGTAAGTAATGTCGAAGAAAGGTATCCACAATTCTTGCCATACCGGAAGAGATGCATTGACTCCCCGTGAAGCCATCCAAACTGTGTACCAATGAACCGCAACATCCCGGAGTCTATAGGATGCTAACTCCATTGATTCAACGTCTGAAGCATGCATTAGCTGGAGTTTTCTCAACATCCCATCAATCAAATTCTGAGGTCCTCATCCAGCTTGGACCCGAAGAATTTCGGAGGGTTCAAGCTAATGAAATCATAGGCCCTTGCACTAACAGGCCTATCACCCTGGCCTGTACCTTGCCGCTGAGTCTGGGCGGCAACCAATTGAGTAAGTAAATGAATGGTCTCTTTTACATCTTGGCCTGAAGCATCCGGTGGAGGAGTTGGAGGTGCTAGAGCTGGGGCTGAGGCTCCCTCATGCTTCTCAGAAATAGACACTGAGTGAGAGGACTGAGATTGAGCCGCATTCTGGGACTCACCCTCCTCTACAACCGTTGGCATTACTCTTTCAGACCGCTTTTCTGCCACTATCTTGCCCTTTTGGGCTGCCGTAGCCTTTCTCTTTACAGGCGTTTCTTGAATACATAAAACACAGTTAAGGAAAGAGAAATCCTTATATCATGGCTCTATCGCACAATCTTATGAAGAAAAAAGGTTATTTATTCCTAAAATGCCCGCAGCCTCCTATTTGCGTGGCGTGCAACACACCCATAAACAAGACTTTATTGGACACGGCTCGTAGACACACCCTAGGACAGAACCTAGCTCTGATACCACTTTTGTCACGACCCAACCGGAGGGCCATGATGGGCACCCGGTGCTAATCCACCCGGGCACCTCTTATCGTACTCTCACATTCACATCTAGGTGAGCCACATGGCTTACTCATAACTTACATACATCAATAGTGCTAATATCGTTGGGCAGCAACGCATTTATATCATCATCAATAACAATGCCCATATCTATATACACAAGCCGACGAGGCTATCAAAATGATATACAAAATATGAGCCGACAAGGCTACAAGACATCTAACCATACACAACGATCTATGAGCCTCTAAGAAAGGTATGCAACATCATATAGGCGGGACAGGACCCCGCCATGCCCATATGTATGTACACAAAAGAATAATACCCAAAAGCTGTAGCTCCGGATGAAATGGATCTCTTTGTATGCGATACCGAATAGGAAATCTATGGATCAAGACTGTCTCCCTATCCACCGAAGGGCATGATGCAGCGTCCACAAACAAAAGAACGTCAGTACGAATAATGTACTGAGTATGTAAAGCATAATCAACATCATAGTAGAAGCATAATAGACAACACAAGAAATAACATAAGATGGGAGAATCAGGAGGTAATAGAGTCATTTGTACCTCTAGTGGCCTTCATCATATCTACTTACTTGTCTTTCATAGTTCTAATGCTTACTCATGTACATACATATATACATACATACATACATATATATATATATATATATATTCGTATTCATATTAATACTCGTATCCATATCATATAGATATCATACTCGACTATGAAGGTTCGGTGGTTCACATACCCGACCATAACAAGGCTTGGTGAATATACATACCTGGCCCTACCAAGGCTCAGTGTTGTCCGTACCCAACTACAGTGGTGTGCACGCAATAGGTATCATACCCGGCCATATAAGCTCGGTGTTACATAATAGTTACACATACTTAGACACGTATACATAAGAGCCCATAAGTATCATCAACATCATTACCATCATCGTTTTCGTTACGTCTATCCTTGGAGGATCAACTATCATATAAGGGGTGCAATGGAATCATGAAAGTATCGAGGATCGTGAGCTTTAGTAGCTTTAGAGATAGAATCATTTGGCGGACATTATAGAACTCATGAAAGGGTATGTATACATATAGCCAAGGAACCATGCCATATTGAAAGAAAGGTTAGCCTTACATATCTCTTCGTCTTCTTAACTATTTAACGTTCACTGACGAAGCTTGAGCAATCTACATTTAGAAGGATTCATATCATAGTTAAGCCTTAATGATACTCTTAAATTCAAACTAGAACAATTCATGATCTAATGAAAATTGGGCAGCATTTCCCCTATTCCATCAACTTCCACACTATTACAATACAACTCCCAAACATCCACAATATCACAATCAAGTAATCACATTACATTAAGCCCTCAATATTTACTCTCATATTCAACTCGTACTAGCAACTACATACCAACTTTTGCACATTTTCATACAATGCTTCCTCATCACCATTATTACCTTCCATAACAATATTATATCCATATCATACTAATAATCATGACTCAAGTTAGCTTACTACTCACAAACATCATAAAAACTACATTTAGACTTCTCTACTTCCTTCTTCTACCCAAGTTTTGCTACAACCAAGCATTCTGAATAATATGGAATAAGCATGGAAACTAACCTTTTTATCCCATAGGAACAAGCTTCGGAGCAGCTATCAACTTTGTGCAAAACCCTAGCTACAATGCCCAAGTATTTCTTGAAATCCACCAACCCTAGGAAGCCTTCAAACACATGAACACTTGATTCTTGCTATTTGATCTTTGTAATATCTTGGGTTTGAGTAAAATATGTTTGGAGAAGGGTTTTGGAGCTTTAGAGAGTTTTTAAAAAATGTGGGAAATGAAAAAATGAGCAAGGGTCGTCCATCCTTATAAAATAAAAATTTGACCCGACCCGATTATACGGCTTATTATACGGGCCGTATAATTTATACGGTCTGTATAATTGGACCGTATAATCCTGCCAGGTTTCACCCTACTCTGGAACAAATCTATGAACTATTATACGGGTACGTATAATTTATACGGTCCGTACAAATGGCCGTACAACTGGGAAATCTCGATTTTTGTTCTCGTCGACTCGTTTGACTTCCAAATCCTCATGGAACCTTGTTGGAACTTGTATAACACTTCATTAACCATACAATAGGCCCTATATCAGCCCCTTGAGGTATTTCTAAATAAATATTAGCTCAATTATAGCTGAGAACTTCCGAACACGACTTACATTTCACTCCCTTCAACAAACTAAACTTCACATATTCGTATGACTCGAAAAATTATCGTTTATACCTTAAGCTATCCAATACTTCCCTTAATCTCATATGGATTTCATAATCATCCTAAGCTCATACTAGCTTATCCACAAGGCAACACATCCAGAATTTCTGAGGTGTAACAGGGAATGGCCATATAACACCTAGAAGTTGCTTATGTCGTTGTTAACAATTGTTGGGATACTAATGTTGTTATTGAAGATGGATATAAGGCTGTAAAACCTCATGATTGCATTGGTTGTCATGTTAATGATGTTTTCTTGTTGAAGTTAAGACAAAAGAGGTGTATGAGGGCTTGAATGGATTCCAATTCGAGCTTGTCGTTCGTCGTGTTAAATAATAGTCTTTTTAATGATGTTGTATCTTTGGTTATTGATAAGTATAGTTAAACTATATAGTTAAACTATGTTTTTATCGATACTTTCCTTGTTGTTGTTGATGTTGTTTGGAATTGGAGCAAAGTGAAAGTTATAGGGGAAATCTTTGTCTGATTTTCTATAAGTGACCTACTAGCTCAGAAGCATGTTTGTAAGTCCTTCTATGGGCATTAACTACAGGTTTTACTGTCTTAATGTCGATTGAAGTCTTCGGGAAGATATACGTTGAGTTGTTAAGTAAGCCATCTTTCATTCATTTAGCATGATTCCAATGAATGAAACGTAAACGAACGAATAATGCTTATAAACGACTCTATTCTTAGTAATTGTAGAAATCTTATGTTTATTGTCTTTCATGATGTATTTCTAATCCATGGCATTGATCTTTAGCTCTTATTGAAACGTATGTTGATGATATTAGTTCCATAATGGTAACCGGAGGTGTAACGATCTTACGTCACTCCGGTATGTTCATGATGTCGCTTTAAGGCTATTGTACATACATATATACATATATTATGATATAGTGAGTCCATGTGTGGCTCCAATGGCGTTATATACGCATATACACAGTACAACAACGCTATAGATGCACCCTTGATAGGTGGATATTATGATGATGCCCACAGAGGCTTGATGGCGCTATATGCGTGTATAATGATGGCGCTATATGCATGTATATACTGTATTCATGCATATCATGGCTCTCAGTGGCAATATAGAGCCAAGGTTGAGTTTCTTATTCCTCTATTACATTGATGTCTTTCCTTATGTTGTTATATGCCTTACATACACGGTACTTTATTCATACTGACTTCCCTTTTGCCTAGGGACGTTGTGTTTCATGCCCGCAGGTCCTGATAGAAAGGTTGATGATACTCCTACTAGGCTACCAGCTCAGCAGAATGTGTTGTTGTACTCCACTTGCTTCGGAGTTGCCTTTTTAGGTCAGTATATTTATGTATATGTGGTTATGGGTATGGCGGGGCCCTATGCTGACCTTATGACGTTCATGCACTCCTTGGAGGCTTGTAGACATATGTCATGTATATAGATGTTTTGTACAGCCTTATCGGCCTATGTTTGAGGTACGGATGGTCATGTCGGCCTTGCAGGTTGTATATCTCATGTATAAGCTCGTATATAATTTTGAGGTCATCCTTTATCGAGTGCTCCTTATGTTTTATTCAGATTGTCTCATGATAGCTTTCCGGCTCATTTACGCATGATAGTATGGTAACATGGGTATCATTAGACTCAGTTTCTAACAGAGATTAAATTGATGATTAGACTTCGACCGTTGGGAAGCTCTTCGCAAAGGGAGGGCTCGTGTTAGATAGTTTGTGGCGCCTGCTCGGCATGGAGGTAGGTTACTGCTTATCTTCTTAGACTTTGATTAGCGAATCGCATGTGTTATGTAGTTGTTGACTAGAAAGCATGATAGGCCTTCGGGCATGGTTGTGGTGTTAAATCCACTAGGTTGGTATGATTTCTGATTATGTGGGATTGACATCGTTCTTTATATAATTATTGACATGAGGTGTACTTGACTACGTGGTTGTGGTGATACGGGATGTGTTGGTTCTATTTGTTGTGATTAGATTGATTATCTGATACGATTCCACAGTAGTTTTGATAATTCGTGCAAGGATTGAATTAGCTTTATGATGTTTGTGAATTCCATATCATATTAACTGACATGGATTACATGTAATCCCCCTTTCATGCATTCATACATGATGAAAGAGTTATAGAAAAGGATATGAAATAGAAAGAAAGTGTCACGACCCAACCCCGTAGGCCGTGACTGGTGTCCTAACTGGACACCCATACGTACCTACCTAACAGATCTGGCATATCACAATGCTAATTCTATTTAGTCATACATAGATTCATACAGATATAAAACGCATCGCACGAACATACTTATGCATACATACATACTTAACCCTGTACATAAGCCGTTAGGGCTATCATAATAAACAGAAATACTGAGACCGCAGACTCGTACTCACTTATCCGAACAATGATAACCCACAACCCACAAACATGTCTACAGGCCTCTAACATACAGAACAGAATCAAAAGACGGGACAGGGCCCCGCCGTACCCAAATGATCATATATACAGGACAAACAGACAACAGAAGATATATACCAAAAGTATCAGCTCCGAATCAAAAGGAGCTCTCAAGCGACGGAGACGATATCCTAGCGGCGGCGTACCGTGCGCGCGCGTACATGCTGTGGGCATGTAACACAGCCCCCCGAAGAACAGGGGGTCAGTACGAAAGTGTACCGAGTATGTAAAGCGGTAATATAACATACGTAATTAAAATAACCAGAGTCAGATATGTAAAATCGTAACAGACGGAAATACCGGAATAGAGCAGACAGAATCGGATTCGTAGCGGGGTCAGACTTACAGAGCGTACAGACAGAATCATAATATGTCAGATTTAGGAAATGCGGCTAACGGAGGCACAATGCAGATCAGAGATACAGAAGTGTGACAGACAGGCTCTCAGGCGGAACCAGATCTCAAATGTATGACAGACAGAATCAGAGTCCGAATCAGACAAACGAAGCGCGCGAGACGGGGAATCATGCATGCGAGTCATAATCATATACGGACGTACAAATCGGATATCATCCCAATCACATACGAGACGGATCCCGGCCCACTTTAGTAAGGGACGCGGTAATGAAGAACCGGCCCTCGTAGTACGGGACGCGGTGGACGAACGAGAATCGGATCAAATGCCATCACGGCCGCCATCCCCATAATATCACATAATCGGATCATATCGGATACGGACGGATCCCGGCCCGCGCATCCGAGGGACGCGGTGAACAATGCGGTGAGGTGCACGAATCCGTAACCTGGCCCGGGCGCGGTGAAGGAAGCGTTGAGGCATCCACGAACGGACAAATGAGAAACCATATGCATACGGACCGACATACGGACTTAATAAACCTGAAATAGTTCAGAAAACAGATCAAATCGGAGTAATCAGATTATATCAGAACAGAGTGTCCAGAATCGCTCCAGATATCGGACTAATATCAAGATTCAGATAGATGGTCATAGTACTCATTAGTTAGCGGACGGAAACATAATTAAGAGTTACTTATGAAGAACGGACAGAAATAGATCAATTTGAGTCATACCGGGAGTATCAGGGTTTTGTGGGCCCACCTCGGACCCAACCATAGTGGAATACATAAATTACGGATAATAAACCTTAGGGAGTCGTCCATAATCATCTTAGAGTGTTTCGACTCCCTTTATGGAAGTTACATACATATAGCTTGTTTCGTCGACCAAAGGTAAAAGAATAAGTCAATCTTACTGAATGATTTTGGGCTATTTTCAATCTCAGATTGTGAGAGGCAGAAGTGCGTTCGAGGCTCGATTTCAAGCCTATTACATTCAGAACATGCCAAAGAATGAAGGGCAAGGCTTTACATACCTTGATTGTGCCTTACGCTCGTCCAATCTCAATTCCCGTTTCGTCAGAAATCAACGTAAATGGTCACTCTTACCGATTACTATTCATGCAAGTTAACATTTCAACTTTGGGTTCCTATTTGGCTACCGAAATTTCGGCAGCACCTCCCCTATGAATATGACACCCCGAGATTCGGCGGCTCAAACAACCAACAACAAGCCAACAACAACACCAACAACAACAACAATCAACACAATATGCCTACTTTCCAACATAATGCAATAATTTTCATTTCAACTTCATACTTTCAAATTAATACTAACTCAACCCATTAAACCTTTACTCATGATATAAGAATCATCACAACACAATTAACATATCGAACAAAATAATTCATGACCATTTCAACTTACCTACACCACACGGCCAACATCCATTTTTTTCCAAACTCATCCGAATTCATTCAACTTTCATTCCCAACATGAATTCCATCATAACCATAACTAAAACACAATACAAAACTCGACTTACTACGTCCATGCACCACACACACACACGGCTATATATATATATATATATACACACACACACACGGCCTACATACACCACAATTCACAACACACAAATTCTTCATACTTCTCATTTATTTCATAAAACCACAACAACACAATCAACATACTAACAAGTTTAACAATTTTCCTTCATACCACTACCATGTTCCACGGCTACAACACACTCACACACACATGCACGGCTAACACACTCACAAACACAATTCCATGATTTCCATACCATTCCACTTATTCTACCATCCATAAACCTTCCATAACATGAAAGAAAACATGATATTCTTACCTTTTCCAATAGCTTCTTCTTGCCAAAACAAGCACTCCCTTGACTTGAAAAATTATACCAACTTGAAGAGCACCATGAACTTAGTATGAATTCAAGAAGCACAAGATTTATGGACCAAGGTTGATGAACTTGGAATTTTTTTTTCTTTCTCTCTTCTTTTTCTAGCCGACGGCTCTTCTTTTTTTTTTTCTTGATTTATCTTTTGTTTTCTTGAACATTCTAAGGCTAAGAATCCCTTAATATAATTAATCACATGGATTTGGGTTTTGTTTTTCTTCTTGGCCGGTTGGGCCTATCTATTTAGGCCTCATTTCCTTATTTTTTTCCAAGCCCAATTCATCATAACTCTTATTTTGTAATTCCCGAAACAAATTTCCAAAATTTCAATTTTGCCCTTAGGCCTTTTCCGGTGTTTCCACATTCAAGCTTCCATATCCGCCACACACCTACTAAGAAAAATTCAAACATGGCCTTCTTTCTCATAAATCACGATTATTGCGAATTTTTCGATTATGCAAAAAGGCGGGATATAACATCCTCCCCCCCTTTAAAACATTCGTCCTCGAATGTTAATTCAACCTCATGATAGATCAAAATCAGACGGGGAGGTCTTCTTGCCGTTCACATACTCACACTTAATCAAGGAACTTGTAACGACCTTTACTTTCCAACTTCATCCGTCTTAAGTCGGATATACGGCGGACAGAATCTTAACCAGAACCAGAAAATCAAACGGACGTCAGACGAAGTTATATCCGGAGTCAGAAGCACGAAAGTGCAACAGACAGAATCATAATCCGACGTCGTCTTAAGCGGTTTCAAAATCAGAGCCAGACGTACAGAGGTATATCAGACGGATCTATAATCAGAGTCAGACATATAGAGATTTATCGGACAGATTTCGAAATCAGAGTCAGACGTATAGACACATATACCAGACAGATTCGCAGTCGAGGTCAGATGTACAGACGTATGTCGGACAGATCCGCGATCAGGGGCAGACATACAGAAATATATCAGACAGAGTCATATCAGAGTCAGATGTACAGAGATTTATCAGACAGATTTGAAGTCAGAATCAGACGTACCAAAGTATATCGGACAGAATTATGATCGGAGTTGGACGTACAGAGGTATATTAAACAGATACGTAATGAGATTCAGAAGCACAGGGTATAGTAAACAGAGTTTTACCGAACACAGGGGCGTAGAAATGTGGCGTACAGAATCACAATCAGAGATACAGAATATAGTTAACCAGAACACAATACAGATCAGATGCACATATTTTCCAGAAAAAGATTAATTGCATACCTGGGTCCACATTTGGCGACGCATCTGGGTCCTGCCGGCTAGTCAAAGCGTATATGCGGTTCGAAGGACCGCTCGAACTGGGAGCTCCGCCGCGACCCCTGCCGCGACTCCGCCGGCGCCGGGCATACCCGCCCGTGGGGGCGCGGGGCGGCGCGGAGAAGATGAGCCCGGCCCAGCCGGTGGGGCCGGGCCGAGCCACCCCGAACCGCCCTTGCACGCACTCTCTCGTCAATACGATTACCCCGAACGTAAACAGCAGCGCCGGCAGCGCGGCAGCACCTCCCACGGGGCTTACCACAACAAGTACACCGGCATAGGTGACCCTGACCGGCTCCGAACCCCTACTCGCCACGGCCCGATGCTACAAATCGGGCCGGCCCCGCACGGACCCGCATCATCGAAACGTCCGCCGGCGGACCGTGCACCCCGGCCTCGACGGAGGGGAAATCTCGGACGGCCGGCCGAGGCCATCCGCCTCGGGAGTCCCCTGAATACCCCGCAGATCTGGCCCTTTTGGTCGCCTCCTATCATAATCTCCGACGGACCGATCCTCCTTACGCCGGTCCCTCTACACCCCGTGCATAAGCCTCGCAACGCGACGTCCATACCGCGCGCTTGCCATCGCCATGCAGCAATCGACCAAATAGGGGTCCAGTCCCATCACGTACCGGTGCATCCGGTCCTCCATATCGGCCACAATCGTCGGCGCATATCGGGTCAGAGAGTCAAACTCCAAATTATATTCTCGGATACTCCTCGCTCTCTCGCTTTATCTCGCAAAAAATGTATCAACTCTCGCCGGGGCTTCTGTACCGTGGTAAAAAAGCGCGGAGGAAGGCGGTAGAAAATTCATCCCACGTGGGGGGGAGCATTCTCACCGGACAACAGCCGTGACTCATACGATTTAGGCGACATCCCGCGATCTACGTGCGGCAGCTCGGCCCGGACTCGGTCGCCGGGCCCTGACCAATCCCAACGGCCGCCGCATCCGCCGAATGAAATCATGCGGGTCCTCGTCGGGCTTAGACCCGAAAAACTCCGGGGACCACATGTCGGGGACCGCGGACCCTCGGGCCATCACGCCCGTCATCATCGTCACCCCTCTCGTCCGCGGGCCCGCGAACTCCGTTCCGCCCACTATCGTCGTCGAACCGAACCGCCTCCCTCAACGTCTCGTCCTCCGCCCCCGGCCGGGGAGCGCGCCGGAGCCGCTGGCGAGGGGCCGCCCGGCCTCGCTCGGTGGCGGGAGTGGCTGAACCCTCCGACCGGGGCACAACGTCGGCATAGCCCGGGGCGCCGGGCCCTAGTAACCCTCTCGAGCCCGGCTAGTCTCTCTGTCCCTCCGCACCGCTTGCCCGCCCGGCGCCCGTCGCCTTCCTCGGAGGCATCGTCGAAAAACATAACAGCATCGTCGAAGGGAAAACATCCGACAACACGGCTCTAACGCACGATCTAAGAGTCAAAGAAAGGGTAACGTAACATCCTAGATGTCCCGTGTTCCCTCCGTTTATAGATGTGGGGCCCAACACACCGATAAACAAGACTCTACCGGACACGGCTGCGTGTATTCCGAGAACCGACCGTCTGATAATTACCTCTTTTTGTCACGACCCAACCCGTAGGCCGTGATCGGTGTCCTAACTGACACCCATACGTACCTACCTACCGTATCCGGTATATCACAATGCCAATTCTATTTAGTCATACATAGATTCATACGGATATAAAACGCATCGCACGAACATACTTATGCATACATACATACTTAACCACTGACATAGTCGTTAGGGCTATCATAATAAACGGACACCGAGACCGCGTACTCGTACTCACTTATCCGAACAATGATAACCCACAAGCCCACAAACATGTCACCAGTGCCTCTAACATACGAACGTAATCAAAAGACGGGACGAAGGAGCCCCGCCGTACCCAAATGATCATATATACAGGACAAACAGACAACAGAAGATATATACCAAAAGTATCGGCTCCGAATCAAAAGGAGCTCTCCGTGCCAGACCAATATGCGGCGCGGCGTACCTGTGGCGCGTTCGTACTCGAAGAGCTGACGGAAGAATGGGGGTCCGCACGAAAGTGTACCGAAAGGTGTAAAGCGGTAATATAACATACGTAATTAAAATAACCGAGGAGTCGGATATGTAAAATCGTAACGTAATGGAAATGCGGAATAAGTAGCGCGGACGGAGATCCGATTCATGGGGTCGGACTTGGCGTAGCGCACATTTAATCATAATATGTTAGATTTAGGAAATGCGGCTAACGGAGGCTGTGCACAATGCACGTAGATACGAGGAGGGTGACGGACGGGCTCTCGGGCGGAACCGGATCTCAAATGCTATGACAGAGCGAATCGTAGTCCGACGGACAAACGGGGAATCGTAATCGTATGGGACCATGCAGAGTCATAATCATATACGTACGTACAAATCGGATATCGGATCCCAATCACATACGGACAGATCCCGCCCTTTAGTAAGGGACGAGCTATGTAACCCGCCCTCGTAAGTACGGGACGCGGTGGACGAACGAATCAGATCAAATGCCATCCCGGCCGCCATCCCCATAATATCACATAATCGGTCATCGCATCATATCGATACGGACGTATCCCGGCCCGCACATCCGAGGGACGCGGTGAACAATGCAGTTGAGGTGCACGAATCACGAGAACTCCGGCCGGGGCGCGGAAGTAGCGTTTGAGGCATCCACGAACAGACAAATGAGAAACCATATGCATACAGACCGACATACAGACTTAATAAAACTGAAATAGTTCAGAAAACGGATCGGAATCAGAGTAATCAGATTATATCAGAACAGAGTGTCCAGAATCGCTCCAGATATCGGACTAATATCAAGATTCAGATAGATGGTCATAGTACTCATTAGTTAGCGTGACGAACATAATTAAGATTCTTATGAAGAACGGACGAGGAATAGATCAATTTGGGTCATGCGGGATATCGAGTTTTGTGGGCCCACCTCGGACCCAACCATAGTGGAATACATAAATTACGGATAATAAACCTTAGTGAGTCATCCATAATCATCTTAGTGTTTCGACTCCCTTTATGGAAGTTACATACATATAGCTTGTTTCGTCGACCAAAGGTAAAAGAATAAGTCAATCTTACTGAATGATTTTGGGCTATTTTCAATCTCAGATTGTGATAGGCAGAAGTGCGTTCGAGGCTCGATTTCAAGCCTATTACATTCGAGAACATGCCAAAGAATGAAGGGCAAGGCTTTACATACCTTGATTGTGCCTTACGCTCGTCCCAATCTCAATTCCCGTTTCGTCGTAAATCGGTGAATGGTCACTCTTTGGGGCTACTATTCACGCAAGCTAACATTTCAACTTTGGGCTCCTATTTGGCTACCGAAATTTCATAAAGACCTCCCCTATGAATATGACACCCCCGAGATTCGGCTCGGCTCAAACAACCAACAAGCCAACAACAACAACACCAACAACAACAACAATCAACACAATATGCCTACTTTCCAACATAATGCAATAATTTTCATTTCAACTTCATACTTTCAAATTAATACTAACTCGACCCATTAAACCTTTACTCATGATAAGAATCATCACAACACAATTAACATATCGAACAAAATAATTCATGACCATTTCAACTTACCTACACCACACGGCCAACATCCATTTTTTTTCCAAACTCATCCGAATTCATTCAACTTTCATTCCCAACATGAATTCCATCTCATAACCATAACTAAAACACAATACAAAACTCGACTTACTACGTCCAAGCACCACACACACACACGCTATATATATATATATATACACACACTCACACGGCCTACATACACCACAATTCACAACACACAAATTCTTCATACTTCTATTTATTTCATAAAACCACAACAACATAATCAACATACTAACAAGTTTAACAATTTTCCTTCATACCACTACCATGTTCCACGGCTTACAACACACTCACACACATGCACGGCTAACACACTCACAAACACAATTCCATGATTTCCATACCATTCCACTTATTCTACCATCCATAAACCTTCCATAACATGAAAGAAAACATGATATTCTTACCTTTTCCAATAGCTTCTTCTTGCCAAAACAAGCACTCCCTTTGACTTGAAAATTATACCAACTTGAAGAGCACCATGAACTTAGTATGAATTCAAGAAGCACAAGATTTATGGACCAAGGTTGATGAACTTGGAATTTTTTTCTTTTCTCTCTTCTTTCTCTAGCCGACGGCTCCTCTTTTTTTTTCTTGATTTATCTTTTGTTTTCTTGAACATTCTAAGGCTAAGAATCCCTTAATATAATTAATCACATGGATTAATTCCATGGATTTAAGGGTTTTTTTTTTTCTTCTTGGCGGTTGGGCCTATCTATTTGGGCCTCATTTCCTTATTTTTCCAAGCCCAATTCATCATAACTCTTATTTTGTAATTCCCCGAAAACAAATTTCCAAAATTTCAATTTTGCCCTTAGGCCTTCTAGGTGTTTCCATTCAACTTCCATATCATACACACACTAAGAAAAATTCAAACGCTTCCTTTCTCATAAATCACGATTATTGCGAATTTTTCGATTATGCAAAAAGGCGGGATATAACATCCTCCCCCCCTTTAAAACATTCGTCCTCGAATGTTAATTCAACCTCATGATAGATCAAAATCAGACGGGGAGGTCTTCTTGCCGTTCACATACTCACACTTAATCAAAAGGAACTTGTAACGACCTTCACTTTCCAACTTCATCAATCTTCGTCGGATATACGGCGGACAAAATCTTAACCGAACCGGAAAACCAAACGGACGTCGAGACGAAATTACATCCGGAGTCGGAAGCACGAAAGTGCAACGAACGAGAATCATAATCCGACGTCGTCTTAAGCGGTTTCAAAATCGAGCCGGACGTACAGGAGGGGTATATCGGACGGATCTATAATCGAGTCGAGACATATAGAGATTTATCGGACGATTTCGAAATCGAGTCGGACGTATAGGCACATATACGGACGATTCGCGGTCGAGGGTCGGATGTACGGACGTATGTCGGGACGGTCCGCGATCAAGGGCGGACATACGAGAAATATATCAAACGAGGAGTCATATCGAGTCGGATGTACGGAGAGATTTATCGGACGATTTGAATTCAAAATCGGACGTACCAAAGTATATCGGACGGAGATTATGATCGGAGTTGGACGTACGTGATATTATGCGGATACATAATGAGATTCGGAAGCACGGTATAGTAAACGAGTTTTACCGAACACGGGGGCGTAGAAATGTGGTGTACGAGATCAATCGGAGATATATAGAATGTAGTTAACGAACACAATACGGATGGAAGAGATGCACATATTTTCGAAAAAAGATTAATTGCATACACGGGTCCACATTTGGCGGCGCATACGGGTCTGTAGGCTGATCAAAGCGTATATGCGGTTCGAAGGACCGCTCGAGGCTGGGAACCCGCCGCGACCCTGCCGCGACCCCTGGCGGCGCGCCACCGCCCGTGGCGCGCGGGACCGAAGGAGAAGATGAGCCGACAGCGGGCGACCGGTGGCCGGGCCGGGCGCTCCCTGAGCGCTACTTGTGCGGGCACTCTCTCACAATATGATCCGGACTACCACAGAAATAGCAGGCGCCCGTGCGCGGTAGCACTCCCGGATGGGAGGCTTACCACAATAAGTACACGGGGCATAGGTGACCTAGGCCCGGCCCGAACCCCCTCTCGCGCCCGGCACGATGCTACGAAATCTGCGTAGGCCCCGGACGGACTGCGTAAATCATCCAACGTCTGAGGCGGGCCCCGGCACCCCGGCACGACGGAGGGAAATCTGGGGCTGGCCCTGCGAGGCCATCCGCCTCGGGAGTCCCGGAATACCCGCAGGTCTGGCGGCCGCACCCCGGGCCGCCTCCTATCATAATCTCCGACGGTGATCCCTCCTTATGTCGGTCCTCTACCTGTGCATAAGCCACACCCAGCGGGCGATGTCCATACCGGTGCGCCATCGCCATGCGGCAATCGACAAATAGGGGTCCCGGTCCCATCACGTACGGGGTGCATCCAGAGTCCTCCATATCGGCCACGATCGTCGGCGCATATCGGACCGAGAGAGTCGAAACTCCAAATTATATTCTCGGATACTCACCCTTCCTGCTGCTTTATGCGCAAAAACCGATCAACTCTCGCCCGTCGCGGCTACGGTGGTAAAAAGTGGCGGAGGAAGGCGACCGAGTCATCCCACGTGTTTGGGGGAGCATTCTCACCCTGGACAACCCCGGAGTCATGCATTTGGGCGACATCCCGCAGGTCATGTGCGGCAAGCTCGACGGACTCGGAAGTCGGCCAGGCTTGGGACTAATCCCAACGAGCGCTGCATCTGCCGAATGAAATCATGCGGGTCCTCATCGGGCTTAGACCCGAAAAACTCCGGGGGACCACATGTCAGGAAATCGCGGACCTCGGGGCTATCTTTTGTCATCATCGCCGTCTGCCCTCTCGTAGCGTCCGCGGGCTGTCCCGGCACTATCGTCGTCGGCCCATTACGAGCCCCCGCCTCCCTCAACGTCTGTCCTCCGCCCGGGGCCGGGAGCGGGCGGGTGGCCCCCGAGGGGCACGCCCCCGGCCTGCTCACTGGTGGCGGTGTGGTGAACCCTCCGGCGGGGCACAACGTCGGGCATGGCACAGGCGCGGGCCCTAGTAACCCTCTCGAGCCGGCTAGTCTCTCTGTCTCTAAACACTTGCTTTGCCCCTGCGGGCAGCCCGTCGCCTTCCTCGGAGGCATCGGCGAAAAACATAACGAATCGTCGGAGAAGGAAAACATCCGATAACACGGCTCACGCACGATCTAGAAGTCGAAGGGTAACATAACATCCTAGATGTCTGTAGCCTCTGTTTACTAGATGTGGGGCCCAACACACCGATAAACAAGACTCTGCGGACACGGCCGCGTACATTCCGAGAACCGACCGCTGCGATACCACTTTTGTCACGACCCAACCCCCGTGAAGCCGTGGCCCGGTGTCCTACTCGGACACCCATACGTACCTACCTAAACAGATCGGCATATCACAATGCTAATTCTATTTAGTCATACATAGATTCATACGGTATATAAAAACGCATCGCACGAACATACTTATGCATACATACATACTTAACCCTGTACATAAGCCGTTAGGGCTATCATAATAAACAGAAATACTGAGACCGCAGACTCGTACTCACTTATCCGAACAATGATAACCCACAACCCACAAACATGTCTACCGGCCTCTAACATACAGAACAGAATCAAAAGACGGGACAGGGCCCCGCCGTACCCAAATGATCATATATACAGGACAAACAGACAACGTAAGATATATACCAAAAGTATCGACTCACGAATCAAAAGGAGCTCTCCGCGGCGGACCAATATCCTAGGTGCGGACGCGTGCCGTGCGGGCGTGTAACACAAACCCCCCGAAGAACGAGGGGTCGATGCGAAAGTGTACCGAGTATGTAAAGCGGTAATATAACATACGTAATTAAAATAACCAGAGTCAGATATGTAAAATCGTAACGGATAAAATGCGGGGATAGAGCGAACGGAGAATCGGATTCATAGCGGGGTCGGACTACGGAGCGTACGGACGGAATCATAATATGTTAGATTTAGGAAATGCGGCGACCCGGGCACATGCGGATCGAGGAGATACGTAAGTGTGACGGACGGGCTCTCGGGCGGAACCCGGATCTCTCAAATGTATGACGGACGAGAATCGTAGTCGAATCGGACAAACGGAGAGCGCGCGGATAGAATCATGCGTGCAGTCATAATCATATACGGTACGTACAAATATATATCGGATCCCAATCACATACGTACGGATCCCGGCCCTTTAGTAAGGGACGCCTTGATGAACCCGGCCACTCGTAGCACGGGACGCGGTGGACGAACGAGAATCGAGATCAAATGCCATCCCGGCCGCCATCCCCATAATATCACATAATCGGATCATATCACGTATCATACGGATCCCGGCCCGCACATCCGAGGGACGCGGTGAACAATGCGGTGAGGTGCACGAATCACGTAACCTCGGCCGGCGCAACGGAAGGAAGCGTTGAGGCATCCACGAACAGACAAATGAGAAACCATATGCATACAGACCGACATACAGACTTAATAAAACTGAAATAGTTCAGAAAACAGATCAAATCGGAGTAATCAGATTATATCAGAACAGAGTGTCCAGAATCGCTCCAGATATCGGACTAATATCAAGATTCAGATAGATGGTCATAGTACTCATTAGTTAGCGGACGGAAACATAATTAAGAGTTACTTATGAAGAACGGACAGAAATAGATCAATTTGAGTCATCATACCGGAGTATCAGGGTTTTGTGGGCCCACCTCGGACCAACCATAGTGGAATACATAAATTACGGATAATAAACCTTAGGAGTCGTCCATAATCATCTTAGAGTGTTTCGACTCCCTTTATGGAAGTTACATACATATAGCTTGTTTCGTCGACCAAAGGTAAAAGAATAAGTCAATCTTACTGAATGATTTTGGGCTATTTTCAATCTCAGATTGTGATAGCGAGAAGGCGTTCGAGGCTCGATTTCAAGCCTATTACATTCGAACATGCCAAAGAATGAAGGGCAAGGTTTACATACCTTGATTGTGCCTTACGCTCGTCCAATCTCAATTCCCGTTTCGTGAAATCCGCAGAATGGTCACTCTTACCCAGTTACTATTCATGCAAGTTAACATTTCAACTTTGGGTTCCTATTTGGCTACCGAAATTTCGGCAGCACCTCCCCTATGAATATGACACCCCCGAGATTCAGCTCGGCTCAAACAACCAACAACAAGCCAACAACAACACCAACAACAACAACAATCAACACAATATGCCTACTTTCCAACATAATGCAATAATTTTCATTTCAACTTCATACTTTCAAATTAATACTAACTCAACCCATTAAACCTTTATTCATGATATAAGAATCATCACAACACAATTAACATATCGAACAAAATAATTCATGACCATTTCAACTTACCTACACACCACACGGCCAACATCCATTTTTTCCAAACTCATCCAAATTCATTCAACTTTCATTCCCAACATGAATTCCATCATAACCATAACTAAAACACAATACAAAACTCGACTTACTACGTCCAAGCACCACACACACACACGGCTATATATATATATATATACACACACTCACACGGCCTACATACACCACAATTCACAACACACAAATTCTTCATACTTCTCATTTATTTCATAAAACCACAACAACATAATCAACATACTAACAAGTTTAACAATTTTCCTTCATACCACTACTATGTTCCACGGCTACAGCTACAACACACTCACACACATGCACGGCTAACACACTCACAAACACAATTCCATGATTTCCATACCATTCCACTTATTCTACCATCCATAAACCTTCCATAACATGAAAGAAAACATGATATTCTTACCTTTTCCAATAGCTTCTTCTTGCCAAAACAAGCACTCCCTTGACTTGAAAATTATACCAACTTGAAGAGCCATGAACTTAGTATGAATTCAAGAAGCACAAGATTTATGGACCAAGGTTGATGAACTTGGAATTTTTTTCTTTTTCTCTCTTCTTTCTCTGGCCGACGGCTCCCCTTTTTTTTTCTTGATTTATCTTTTGTTTTCTTGAACATTCTAAGGCTAAGAATCCCTTAATATAATTAATCACATGGATTAATTCCATGGATTTGGGTTTTTTTTTTTTTTTCTTGGCGGTTGGGCCTATCTATTTAGGCCTCATTTCCTTATTTTTTTCCAAGCCCAATTCATCATAACTCTTATTTTGTAATTCCCGAAACAAATTTCCAAAATTTCAATTTTACCTTAGGCCTTTCAGTGTTTCCACATTGCTTCCATATCCGCCACACACCTACTAAGAAAAATTCAAACATGGCCTTCTTTCTCATAAATCACGATTATTGCGAATTTTTCGATTGCAAAAAGGCGGGGATATAACATCCTCCCCCCCAAAAAACATTCCGTCCTCGAATGTTAATTCAACCAAAGCGATGACATCAAAATCGTACGGAGGTCTTCTTGCCGTTCACATACTCACACTTAATCGAGGAACTTGTAACGACCTTCGCTTTCAACTTCATCCGTCTTAAGTCGGATATACGGCGAGCGTAATCTTAACCGTAATCCGAGAAAACCAAACGGACGTCGTAATTAAATTACATCCGTGAGTCGAAGCACGAAAGTGCAACGGACGAGAATCATAATCCCGACGTCGTCTTAAGCGGTTTCAAAATCGAGCCGACGTACATAGGTATATCGGACGGATCTATAATCGTAGCCGACATATAGAGATTTATCGGACGCATTTCGAAATCGAGGAGTCCGACGTATGTGCACATATACGGACGGATTCGCGATCGAGGTCGGATGTACGGACGTATGTCGGACGGTATCCGCGATCAGGCGTACATACGAGGAAATATATCAAACGAGTCATATCGAGTCGGATGTACGTAGATTTATCGGACGATTTGAATTCAAAATCGGACGTACCAAAGTATATCGGACGAGAATTATGATCGGAGTTGGACGTTTAAGTATATTATACGGATACGTAATGAGATTCGAAGCACGGTGTATAGTAAACGAGTTTTTACCGAACACGGGGGCGTAGAAATGTGGTGTACGTAATCACGATCGGAGATATAGAATGTAGTTAACGAACAATACGGATCGGATGCACATATTTTCCGAGAAAAAGATTAATTGCATACACAGGTCCACATTTGGCGACGCATCCGGGTCTCGCCGGCTAGTCAAAGCGTATATGCGGTTCGAAGGACCGCTCGAGCGGGAGCCCCGCCGCGACCCCCCGCCGCTGAGCGGCGTACCACCGCCCGTGGGGCGCGGGCCAACGAAGGAGAAGATGAGAGAACAGGCGGCCCGGTGGGGGTGGCCGGCTCCCTCCGAACCGCCCTTGTACGGGCACTCTCTCGTCAACATGATCCGGACTACCACAAAATAGCGAGGGCGCCGTAGCGCGGTAGCACTCCCGGATGGGGCTTACCACAATAAGTACAGGGGCATAGGTGACCTAGACCGGCCTAAACCCCTACGTCGGGCACGATGCTGCGAAATCGGCCGGCCCCGGCACGGACTGCATCATCGAAACGTCTCGGCCGGCGGACGTGTGTGCACCGCCCGACGGAGGAGTAAATCTCACGGACCGCCGCCGAGGCCATCCGCCTCGGGGAGTCCCCGAATACCCCGCGGATCTCGGCCCTTTGGGGCACGCCTCCTATCATAATCTCCGACGCATCGATCCTCCTTATGTCGGTCCTCTACACCCCGTGCATAAACTCCTCGCAACCGGGCGATGTCCATACCGATGCTGTCTACCGGCCATCGCCATGCGGCAATCGACCAAATAGGGGTCCGCCCCCATCACGTACCGGTGCATCGGTCCTCCATATCGGCCACAATCGTCGGCGCATATCGGGTCGAAGAGTCAAACTCCAAATTATATTCTCGGATACTACTCTGCCCCGCTATCCGCAAAAATCGGTCGACTCTGCGCCCGCGCGGCTGCGGTGGTAAAAAGTGGCGGAGGAAGGCGGCCTAAAATTCATCCCACGTGGGCCGGGGGAGCACTCTCACCCGGACAACCCCCGGGACTCATACCAATTTAGGGCGACATCCGCCGATGCATTGTGCGGCAAGCTCGACGGACTCGGTCGGCCGAAGCCGGACTAATCCCAACGAGCGCCGCATCTACGCCGAATGAAATCATGAGGGTCCTCGTCGGGCAGGACCCCGAAAAACTGCAGGGGACCACATGTCGGGAAGTCGCGGACCCTCGGGCATCACGCTTCGTCATCATCGTCACCTCTCTCGTCCGCGTCCGCGAGCCGTCCCGCCACCATCGTCGTCGACGGCCCCCCGCTCCCTCAACGTCCGTCTCCTCGCCCGGGCGGGGAGCGGGCGGCCGGAGCTGGCCGAGGGGCACCGCCCGACCTCGCTCGGTGGCGGAGTGGTCGAACCCCTCGGCCCGTGGGCACAACATCGGGCATAGCACAGGCGCGGGCCCTAGTAACCCTCCGAGCCGGCTCAGTCTCTCTGTCTCCGGCACCGCTTGCCCGCCACGGGCGGCCGTCGCTCCCCGGAGGCATCAAAAACATAACATTGTCGGAAGGAAAACATCCTGATAACACGGCTAACGCACGATCTAAGAGTCAAGGGTAACATAACATCCTAGATGTCTCGTAGCCTCTCGTTTATAGATGTGGGGCCCAACACACCGATAAACAAGACTCTACCGGACACGGCACTCGCGTACATTCCGAGAACCGACCGTTCTGATACCACTTTTGTCACGACCCAACCCCGTGGGCCGTATTTGTGTCCTAACCGGACACCCATACGTACTCTTACCTAGGCGTATCCGGCATATCACAATTCCTATTTAGTCATACATAGATTCACACGTATATAAAACGCATCGCACGAAAATATATGCATACATACATACTTAACCCCGTACATAAGCCGTTAGGGCTATCATAATAAACGAAAACCGAGACCGCGAACATCGTACTCACTTATCCGAACAATGATAACCCACAACCCACAAACATGTCTACGGCCTCTTAAACGCACGAACGAGGAATCAAAAGACGGGACGGGGGCCCCGCCGTACCCAAATGATCATATATACGGAGACAAACGGACAACGAGAAGATATATACCAAAAGTATCGGCTCGAATCAAAAGGAGCTGCGGCGCGTGCCGTGCGCGCGTTCGCACAATGGGCGTGTAACACGACCCCCGAAGAACGGGGGGTCGATGCGAAAGTGTACCGAGTATGTAAAGCGGTAATATAACATACGTAATTAAAATAATGGTCGGATACGTAAAATCGTAATATATAAAATCATAACGAGACGAGAATCGGATCCATAGCCGAGTCAGACTTACAGAGCGTACAGACAGAATCATAATATGTCAGATTTAGGAAATGCGGCTAACGGAGGCACAATGCAGATCAGAGATACAGAAGTGTGACGAACGGGCTCTCGGGCGGAACCGGATCTCGGATGTATGACGGACGGAATCGAGTCCGAATCGGGACAAACACGGAGTCTGCCAACGGACGCGGAATCGACGCGGATTCATACATGCGAGTCATAATCATATACGGACGTACAAATCGATATCGGATCCCAATCACATACGGACGAGATCCCGGCCCTTTAATAAGGGACGCGGTAACGTAACCCGCCGTAGTACGGACGCGGTGGACGAACGAGAATCGGATCAAATGCCATCACGGCCGCCATCCCCATAATATCACATAATCGGGTCATGCTCTTAATCGGATACGGACGGATCCGCCCGCACATCCGAGGGACGCGGTGAACAATGCGGTGAAGGTGCACGAATCACGGGAACACAGCCCGGGCGCAGTGAAGGAAGCGTTGAGGCATCCACGAACAGACAAATGAGAAACCATATGCATACAGACCGACGTACAGACTTAACAAAACTGAAACAGTTCAGAAACAGATCAGATCAGAGTAATTAGATTATATCATCGAACGAGTGTCATTTGGAATCGCTCCAGATATCGGACTAATATCAAGATTCAGATAGATGGTCATAGTACTCATTAGTTAGCGGACGGAAACATAATTAAGAGTTACTTATGAAGAACGGACAGAAATAGATCAATTTGAGTCATACCGGGAGTATCAGGGTTTTGTGGGCCCACCTCGGACCCAACCATAGTGGAATACATAAATTACGGATAATAAACCTTAGGGAGTCGTCCATAATCATCTTAGAGTGTTTCGACTCCCTTTATGGAAGTTACATACATATAGCTTGTTTCGTCGACCAAAGGTAAAAGAATAAGTCAATCTTACTGAATGATTTTGGGCTATTTTCAATCTCAGATTGTGATAGGCAGAAGTGCGTTCGAGGCTCGATTTCAAGCCTATTACATTCAGAACATGCCAAAGAATGAAGGGCAAGGCTTTACATACCTTGATTGTGCCTTACGCTCGTCCAATCTCAATTCCCGTTTCGTCAGAAATCTGCAAATGGTCACTCTTACCAGTTACTATTCATGCAAGTTAACATTTCAACTTTGGGTTCCTATTTGGCTACCGAAATTTCGGCAGCACCTCCCCTATGAATATGACACCCCCGAGATTCAGCTCGGCTCAAACAACCAACAACAAGCCAACAACAACACCAACAACAACAACAATCAACACAATATGCCTACTTTCCAATATAATGCAATAATTTTCATTTCAACTTCATACTTTCAAATTAATACTAACTCAACCCATTAAACCTTTACTCATGATATAAGAATCATCACAACACAATTAACATATCGAACAAAATAATTCATGACCATTTCAACTTACCTACACCACACGGCCAACATCCATTTTTTCCAAACTCATCCGAATTCATTCAACTTTCATTCCCAACATGAATTCCATCATAACCATAACTAAAACACAATACAAAACTCGACTTACTACGTCCAAGCACCACACACACACACGGCTATATATATATATATATATACACACACTCACACGGCCTACATACACCACAATTCACAACACACAAATTCTTCATACTTCTCATTTATTTCATAAAACCACAACAACATAATCAACATACTAACAAGTTTAACAATTTTCCTTCATACCACTACCATGTTCCACGGCTACAACACACTCACACACATGCACGGCTAACACACTCACAAACACAATTCCATGATTTCCATACCATTCCACTTATTCTACCATCCATAAACCTTCCATAACATGAAAGAAAACATGATATTCTTACCTTTTCCAATAGCTTCTTCTTGCCAAAACAAGCACTCCCTTGACTTGAAAATTATACCAACTTGAAGAGCACCATGAACTTAGTATGAATTCAAGAAGCACAAGATTTATGGACCAAGGTTGATGAACTTGGAATTTTTTTCTTTTCTCTCTTCTTTCTCTAGCCGACGGCTCCTCTTTTTTTTTTCTTGATTTATCTTTTGTTTTCTTGAACATTCTAAGGCTAAGAATCCCTTAATATAATTAATCACATGGATTAATTCCATGGATTTGGGTTTTTTTTTTTTCTTCTTGGCCGGTTGGGCCTATCTATTTGGGCCTCATTTCCTTATTTTTTTCCAAGCCCAATTCATCATAACTCTTATTTTGTAATTCCCGAAACAAATTTCCAAAATTCCAATTTTGCCCTTAGGCCTTTTCCGGTGTTTTCACATTCAAGCTTCCATATCCGCCACACACCTACTAAGAAAAATTCAAACATGGCCTTCTTTCTCATAAATCACGATTATTGCGAATTTTCCGATTATGCAAAAAGGCGGGATATAACAGAAAGGGAAAGACGAAAGTATGTTATGATTATTGCTATAGTCCGAGGTTTGTACCGAAAATATTGGTAGAGCCATGACCTCTTGTCCATCCGGTGTGGCTTGTACATGGACGTCGCGGGTCCCCCAAAGGCCATGACTGTTGAAGTGACAAAGCTTATAGCATGTATGTACAAGTTCGAGATATTGTCCATTTCATTCCATTGCATTCCATCTGTACTGTGCTTCTTGTCATTGCATTGAATATTACCTTATCGATTTTTTGTTGGTGATTCATTTGAGTTGCACCTGTTGTTGACTGATTCTTAGAGACTTGGAAGATTTTTGGATTAGAAGGTTAAAACTAGGCTATGACGCTGAATATCAAAACATACTGTGCCTGTTGATTGTTGTTGATTGTCTTATCTGTTCTACTCCTTGATTTATGTATTTTATATGCGTTAACTAATCTTAGTCGGCCTTTGATGCTTTCCAGTACTAGTGTTTTACTGATACTACTCTTGATGTACTTTTTCTTTAAGTGCAGAGTTTGTTACACGATTCGTGTCACAGCCTCGCGAGTGACCCCAAGGCCTTCTTACAGGAAATTTCAAGGTGAGCCTCGCCAGATCCGCAGCCTTGGATTCCCTCTTTGATCTACCTGTCTACATTAATTTTGTAGACAGACTATATTATTGTATTTTTGAGACTTAGTATTCCTTAGAATTGTTTATGATTGTGGCTCTTGTACTGTGTTTCAGGCCAAATCTATTGGAGTTATGTCTTGTATTTCCTCACCTAAGTAATATGTATGGTTAATGACTCTCCATTGTTGGTATTTACTATTTCTACCTGCTTCTTAAATTGATAAAATGTTGATTAAGGGGATGGTTAGCCCACTATAGGGGTTAGTGTGGGTGTCATCATGACCCGTGATTTTGTTCGTGACAAGTTGGTATCAGAGACCTAGGTTACTGGCCTTACAAGTAAAAATGCATGTCTAGTAAAGTCTTGCGGATCAGTATGATGAGCTCCGTACTTATCTACGAGAGGCTATAGGGTATTTAGGAAACATCAAATTCTGTCATTCCTTTCGTGCTACACTATTCAAATTTACATCTAGTTGGTCCAGATTGGTATATGAATTCACTTTCTATTCTCTCACTGATGGTGAGAACACGTTCTTAAATTTGTAAATAAATGGTTTGAGATGACATGGCGTGGTATGGTACGAGGCGTGTCATTCAGATACGGATGCATGACCAAGTTCAGTTCCCAGCTGTAATTGAGACTCTTTAGTTCAGTATAAGAAGGTGCAATGGTAATACAAAGGACCGCATGATCTCCACGTCTTCAATGATTGGCTACTCGAAAGTCTCAAAAGTACAATTATGGCTTAACAAGACTGGTTTGCTTGGGAGTATGATTAGTTTGGGAAGTTTTGGTTTCGTCAAGTTATTATGATAGTTGGGTGCCAAAAGTGGATCTATGGAAAGTCAACGATTCGGCAATGGCAAAATATAGATGTCGATATATGGAAACAAGTGTAAGCTTGGAGAGGATCTTCGGATTTGACAAGAGGATAGTGATTATGTTATGATGATGAAGAGAAGTTGAGGATAAGGACGTAAGGGGCGACTTGTGTGTTAAGGCATAAGGAAGTAAGATTTCTTAAGGTATTATGGTAAAAGTACTTCATTGTTCTATGGGACGGAGGCATAAGGAAGAGAATTTGGATGGGTCAATCTCCGCTATATGAAGGGAACGATTAGTATCTGAAGTGCTCGTCTGGATAAGGTTGCCAGATGTGCGAGGATGGATGTCCTATAAGGTTATGAGAAGTTAGCTTGGGCTTCGAAATGACAAAATTATAGCGATGGAGTAATAGCTAGTGGTTTGAGGGTTCCTTCAGGAAATGACTATCTGTTCTAGGTCAAGTGGCAATGTTATCTATGACGAGTGTAATTTAAGGGAATAAACAGTTGTGATTCTTCATTGAAGGGTGTGCTCATCAGGCTATTAGTGTTTCGAGGTTAGTGATAGAAAGGGATCATTTGAACCAAGGGTTGTTGATTGAGAGTTATGTTATGGTTATTTAATGCAGAATGGATGTAAGGGTTCATGAATGAGTTGTATGTGCGGCTACGTTGTCGGCTATACAGGGCCGGTGTTGTGACTTGTGGAGTTGACCGAATGAGTGGAATAATCGCACTAATGTTAGAGGTGTCCCGGTTCGACAACATAAGGCAAGAGTTGAGTCATTGCATGCAAGCATCGTTCAAGGACCCTTAAGTTCGGAGTCATTCGGTAAGTGTCACGACCCAACCCCGTAGGCCGTGACTAGTGCCCGAGTTGGGCACCCAAACGCATTCATCGAACCTGAATCACACACAGCTGGCTGACGCGCATACAAATATCAAACGCTGTCTCAAACACGTCTCAAACTCAAACACATATGTATCGAAAGCCGACAAGGCTAACAGATGGCACATCGGCCCAAAACATAAAATATACAAACTCATCCGTACAGGGTAGGCACACAACCCACATATACGTCTACAGACCTCTAAACAAACCAACAGAATCATATGACGGGACAGGGCCCCGCCGTACCCCTGAACACACACACACACACACACGTGCAACGAACGAATTTATACCAAACTGTAGGCTCCGAAATAAGGGGAGCACTCCAACACGACAGGATAGGCATCCTAAACCGACTGATCACCAAACTGGGCGCTGTACTGCGGGCGAAACGCAAACCCCGAAGAAAGGGGTCAAGACGGATATGTACCTGACCGAGTATGCAAAGCAGAAATACAAGAAATAAATCGAATCACACACTCGAAAAGTATCGAAAGTAAGTACCTTTCCAAAATGCCAAATGTTTATTTTCAAAATACAAAGCATGCATAGGGCACGTAAAATATGGTCGCCCGCCCGTCGATGGCGCCATAACACAAGCATAACACCGAAGGTTTCAAATCTCCGTACAACCCCGAACGCAACACATCACCACAACACATCATAAGCCATATCACAAAGATAACTCCATAAACGGAACCCGGCCCTATGGCGAGGTCTCGGGAACCGTAGCACAAAGATAACTCCGAATGTATCCGTTGCGCACGATAACAAAACCGGCCCGGAACCGGCGAACGATGTACTAACAAACCGCACGAGCAAGAGAGTCGCGAGTAACCATATGCATAAAATCATTATCATGAGTTCAAAAAGTAAGTAAAATGATCATACTTGGGAATCGGGAAAATCGTTATACCAAACTCTTCCAAACGTCTTCAGAAATGCACAAAAGAAGGTCGCGGGACCCACGGACGAGTGTCAACCCGAGCCGGGCCCGCCTATTGAAAACATACTCATCACACGTCATACAACCTCCCACGACGATATCGAGGCAATCCGAGCCCTTAGTCGAAAGTTATGAGCGTTCGTAGTTTCAACATCGTTAAGAATAAAACTCTTTTTGAAAACCAAGTTTTTATGCACTTAAAAATCAATTTTTCCAACAACATTAAAAACCCATATTTTCTTACATCAACATACGATTACCAAAAGACAAACGCAAATCATAGACATGATCGGATTATAAGAATGGAATTTCCTCGAGGCTCATATTGTAGCCTATATTCAACTAAGACATGCCAAAAGAAAGAAGGGTTAAGCTTTACATACCTCGCTCACACACAACGCTAATCCAAATCAAACTTATATCTCGAATTCTCCAAGATCTACAGAACATCAATAAATACCAACGTCAACCAAGCATTTAGAAGTTCATTTCCAACTAACACATAATCCTACGAAAAATTCAAGCAAGACTTCCTCTCAGAATACCAACCCCGAGAATTCAACTCGGCCAAATTCAACAACACAACAACACCAACAATCATTCCAACAATATCCATAATCAATTCAAACACATTCGAACATTAATAATCCTTCTCCACACATTCCAACAATATTCCAATTATGCTTACTACAACTACATACTTACAAACCAACATGTGACCAAACTAACGCATATTCCATTATCAATCCAAAACCATTCAAACAACATTCAAGAACTCTTTAAATAATTCATACAATATTTCCGACAATCCAACAAACACTCCATTCCACCCGAAATGATCCCCAAACCCGAGAACCTCAACTCTAATGCATTTCTTGATTTCAAATCATGATTTACTTCAACAATCCACACTCTAATCATGCCATTTCCATAAACATAAAAATCACACTAAATACACAAAATCTTCCAAAACAGCCCATACACTTACAATACCAATTCGAATCATTAAACTCTTGTTTCCAACATAGAATCTACATAACAACAACAACCAAAATTCCAAGAAAACTCAATTCATTTCTTGACATACGCACAAGAGGCCATATTCGGCCAACCTCACATACATACATATTAATGATTTTCATTTGTTTCAACACTCTACAATAACCAAACATGCTACATAAAGCTCATGCACCAACTTTAACACAAGACACACACTTGCACGCCTAAGTACCCTAGTACATGGCTCAACTTCAAACACCAAATTTCCATGAATTCCATCCATATCAACATACAACAACACACATAAACCTTTCATAACTCATAAAAACAAGATTAAACTTACCTTTCTTCACAAATCCTCAACTTGTCCAAAGTTGGCCAAGGATGAAAACGAGTAATCCAACGCTTAAAACAACATCTCCACGTTATCAAGCACCCTTGAATTAGTAGATTTGCTTAGAAGAAATAATTTTAGGAAGGCTAGTTCTTGGTCTTGAAATTTTTCTCCTTGGCCGAATGCTTGGTGATTTTTTTCTCCATGGTTCTTGATTTTTCTAATGTCTGAGAAGATGATGAAATGGTCCCTTAAGTCATCTTCTTATTGCAACTAATAGCCAACCATGTGGCCATGGCCCACTCAAAGGTGGCCGGCCACATGGCCATATTTCATTCCCACTTTTTTTCAATAATAGCCAACTTTCCTTAATTCCATCTTTGGTCCAAAAGTTTCTTTAATGATTCCATACCAATAACGTCATACACACTTAGGTCGCATGACAAAATCGAAGGTCACACGTCTCGACTTCGCATCCCGGAATGGTCTTATCCCTAACTTATCATAGTTAACCCGAATCGTCCCGACGTTCAAAATACGGGATGTAACATCCTTCCCCCTTTGGAACATTCGTCCTCGAATGTTCAACTAGTCTTATGTGGTCGCCTAAGGACCTCGGGGAAGGTTCCCGTTATTACCATAACACGTAGTCGTACCTACCAATCATACTCTCTATCTCGAATTCGAACTCTTCTACTGCCCCTCGGCTTAGATTTTGTCTTACAACTTTCCTTTCACACATCATGCTACAATCCTAGCTTCTCATTTGCCTCTTACATCTGAACTTGCAAGATTTCCAAAAACTTCCCAGGGGGTCACCCATCCTGAATTTGCTCTCACCCCAGCACGCTTAATCTCGGAACTCCGGTGAAATACGATGCTCTAACCCCAATACAATCGCATCCACCCCATCACATGACTTTCATCACATAATCTGGGGTAAATTGAAGCTCGAACAGATTTCCAAACGCTCTCATAACACACTTACTATTCTAGCCTTCTCCAACCCTCGACACTAACTTCTCACCTACGGACATGTCTACTTCTCATTCCAGACACCCAAATTCCCTATGGCAACAGACATACCTTGATCATCATTATTTACGAATACCCGACTATCGGCTTTCGAATCCCTACTTGCCGCTATCAACCAACATTCATACAACAAACACACATACATCAGATTATTATTACGTGAGCGGCTCATATACCCGGACCCACATTCGATCGCCTGCGGATCCCGCCTACCGCAAAGCGTATATGCGGTTCGAAGGACCGCTAAAACCGGGACTCGGTGAACGGACTCATCATACCATATACGGTCCATAATGGGACCGGCGGACAGAACGTGGTCGCCGCTCCATTTGGGCGCCACAATACATCATACTTCGAAAGATTGCATATCTCTAAACACATCATACCCCATACCAGATCATATATCGTATCGCAGCCTCACAGGGCTCCCAACATCGACAACAGTACGAAAATAATAAACACACCTCGTATACCCAACTCAAACGGCACCTGTTACATTTTCTTGTTCACTTTCCCTTTTAATGTTCAACTTTACATCTCGATCATACTTCAATACCTTACCCCGCATATGTCTTTCATACCTTTACTTACCTGCGTGCTTGCAACTTCCAACATCGCTAGTCACTTTCTCGCTATCAACACCATTCTTTCCGTCGAAATCAAAAATCAAAGTAAGGAATCTCATTTCCTATGACTTGGCTCTATGGCACGATCTAGGATCGAAAGAAAGATGACACCCTAAATGCCCCGTAGCTTCCTCGCTATAGATGTGGTGCACAACACACCGATAAACAAGACTCTACGAGACACGGTCTGTAGACAATCCGAGGACGAACTGCTCTGATACCACTTTTGTCACGACCCAACCCCGTAGGCCGTGACTAGTGCCCGAGTTGGGCACCCAAACGCATTCATCGAACCTGAATCACACACACAAAATGGCTGACGCGCATACAAATATCAAACGCTGTCTCAAACACGTCTCAAACTCAAACACATATGTATCGAAAGCCGACAAGGCTAACAGATGGCACATCGGCCCAAAACATAAAATATACAAACTCATCCGTACAGGGTAGGCACACAACCCACATATACGTCTACAGACCTCTAAACAAACCAACAGAATCATATGACGGGACAGGGCCCCGCCGTACCCCTGAACACACACACACACACACATGCAACGAACGAGTATATACCAAAATGTGGGCTCCGGAATAAAAGGAGCACTCCAACACAAACAGATAGGTATCCTAAACCGACGGATCACCAACCGGGCGGCCGTAGCCTCGCGGGCATGAAACGCAGCCCCCGAAGAAAGGGGGTCAGTACGGGATATGTACTGAGTATGCAAAGCAGGAAATACAGTAAATAAATCTGAATCACACACTCGAAACAGAAGTATCGAAAGTAAGTACCTTTCCAAAATGCCAAATGTTTATTTTCAAAATACAAAGCATGCATAGGGCACAGAAAATATGGTCGCCCGCCCGTCGATGGCGCCATAACACAAGATAACACCGTAAGGTTTCAAATCTCCGTACAACCCCGAACGCAACACATCACCACAACACATCATAAGCCATATCACAAAGATAACTCCATAAACGGAACCCGGCCCTATGGCGAGGTCTCGGGAACCGTAGCACAAAGATAACTCCGAATGTATCACAGTGCGCACGATAACAAAACCGGCCCGGGAACCGGCGAACGATGTACCAACAAACCGCACGAGCAGAGTCGTGAGTAACCATATGCATAAAATCATTATCATGAGTTCAAAAAGTAAGTAAAATGATCATACTTGGGAATCGGGAAAATCGTTATACCAAACTCTTCCAAACGTCTTCGTAAATGCACAAAGAAGGTCGCGGGACCCACGGACGAGTGTCAACCCGAGCCGGGCCCGCCTATGGAAAACATACTCATCACACGTCATACAACCTCCCACGACGATATCGAGGCAATCCGAGCCCTTAGTCGAAAGTTATGAGCGTTCGTAGTTTCAACATCGTTAAGAATAAAACTCTTTTGAAAACCAAGTTTTTATGCACTTAAAAATCAATTTTTCCAACAACATTAAAAACCCATATTTTCTTACATCAACATACGATTACCAAAAGACAAACGCAAATCATAGACATGATCGGATTATAAGAATGGAATTTCCTCGAGGCTCATATTGTAGCCTATATTCAACTAAGACATGCCAAAAGAAAGAAGGGTTAAGCTTTACATACCTCGCTCACACACAACGCTAATCCAAATCAAACTTATATCTCGAATTCTCCAAGATCTACAGAACATCAATAAATACCAACGTCAGCCAAGCATTTAGAAGTTCATTTCCAACTAACACATAATCCTACGGAAAATTGGGCAGCACTTCCTCTGTAAATAGACCAACCCCGAGAATTCAACTCGGCCAAATTCAACAACACAACAACACCAACAATCATTCCAACAATATCCATAATCAATTCAAACACATTCGAACATTAATAATCCTTCTCCACACATTCCAACAATATTCCAATTATGCTTACTACAACTACATACTTACAAACCAACATGTGACCAAACTAACGCATATTCCATTATCAATCCAAAACCATTCAAACAACATTCAAGAACTCTTTAAATAATTCATACAATATTTCCGACAATCCAACAAACACTCCATTCCACCCGAAATGATCCCCAAACCCGAGAACCTCAACTCTAATGCATTTCTTGATTTCAAATCATGATTTACTTCAACAATCCACACTCTAATCATGCCATTTCCATAAACATAAAAATCACACTAAATACACAAAATCTTCCAAAACAGCCCATACACTTACAATACCAATTCGAATCATTAAACTCTTGTTTCCAACATAGAATCTACATAACAACAACAACCAAAATTCCAAGAAAACTCAATTCATTTCTTGACATGCACAAGAGGCCATATTCGGCCAACCTCACATACATACATATTAATGATTTTCATTTGTTTCAACACTCTACAATAACCAAACATGCTACATAAAGCTCATGCACCAACTTTAACACAACACACACACTTGCACGGCCAAGTACCCTAGTACATGGCTCAACTTCAAACACCAAATTTCCATGAATTCCATCCATATCAACATACAACAACACACATAAACCTTTCATAACTCATAAAAACAAGATTAAACTTACCTTTCTTCACAAATCCTCAACTTGTCCAAAGTTGGCCAAGGATGAAAACGAGTAATCCAACGCTTGAAACAACATCTCCACGTTATCAAGCACCCTTGAATTAGTAGATTTGCTTAGAAGAAATAATTTTAGGAAGGCTAGTTCTTGGTCTTGAAATTTTTCTCCTTGGCCGAATGCTTGGTGATTTTTTTCTCCATGGTTCTTGATTTTTCTAATGTCTTGAGAAGATGATGAAATGGTCCCTTAAGTTATCTTCTTATTGCAACTAATAGCCAACCATGTGGCCATGGCCCACTCAAAGGTGGCCGGCCACATGGCCATATTTCATTCCCACTTTTTTTTTCAATAATAGCCAACTTTCCTTAATTCCATCTTTGGTCCAAAAGTTTCTTTAATGATTCCATACCAATAACGTCATACACACTTAGGTCGCATGACAAAATCGAAGGTCACACGTCTCGACTTCGCATCCCGGAATGGTCTTATCCCTAACTTATCATAGTTAACCCGAATCGTCCCGACGTTCAAAATACGGGATGTAACAGTAAGGACATTTGAAGAGGTAGATCAGTGATGGCTAATTCATGTTGGGAAGAGCATTTTGGAAATTAAGTCAAGGATCAGCAATATCAGTTAAAACCAAGAGGGGTGAGTTCGCTATAGAACATTTGACTATCAATGTTGGGTTAGTAACGAAGGAATCAAGTCAGAAGAAGGGTTCTTCCGTTAATGGATTTTGGGCAAGGGTACTTCAATAAAGTTATATGAGGACATTAGTGGGATTATGTGTATAGTAATTAAGGATCGCCTACGGATTATGGATCACTTCAGTGGTGGTTTAGGGTATTGCATCGACGATTATTATTTCTTGTTAGGATAATCGGTATTTCTAGCAGAGAGGCTTCTTGGAGAAATTGTGTCACGACCCAACCGGAGGGCCGCGACGGGCACCCGGTGCTAACCCACCTTGGCACCTCTTAACATACTTTCACATTTCATCTAGGTGGGCCACATGGCTAAATCATTCTTTCATTCGTCATTCATATTAATCCCATTGGGCAACAACACATCTATATCATCAATAACAACTATGCCCATATCAATGTACATAAGCAGACTAGGCTATCAAAATAATATCCCAAAATATAGGTCGACAAGGCTAAACATACCTAACCATATACACATGTCTACGAGCCTCTAGGAAGTGTATGTCATATCATATAGGCGGGACAGGACCCCGCCGTGCCCATAAGTATGTACACAAAAGAATCTATACCAAAAGCGGTGGCTCCGAATGAAGTGAAGCTCCGCTTTGTAGTCCCTGAGAAATATAGCTATGGATCAAGTCTGTCTCCCTGGCCACCTGCGGGCATGACGCAACGTCCACAAACAAAAGGAAGTCAGTACGAAGAATGTACTGAGTATGTAAAGCATGATCAATATCAATATGAAAGCATAATAGACAACATATGAAATACCATAGGATGAGAGATAATAGCATCATCGTCATAGCACTTACTTGCTTTCCATAGGGACATTCCATTTCTATTTCGTATCCATGTACATACATCCATATCCGTACTCATTTACCTTTCATATCCATTCTCGTATTCATATTCATATTTCCCTTCGTATTCATGTTCATATCATATACATAGTATATACATAGCCTTTACTTAGCATTTACATACACTTAGCATATTCGTGCTCATATTGATGTCATATGCATAGTATTTATATAGCATACCCGACCACGAAGGTTCGGTGTTTCACATACCTTGCCCTACCAAGGCTCAGTGTCATACATACCTGGCCCTACCAAGGCTCAGTGTTATCCGTACCCAACTGCAGTGGTGCGCGCGCATTACATATATATATACATACATATCCATACATTCTACCCGGCCACATAAGTTCGGAGTTTCATAATAGCCACACATGGGCACATATTCATGTAAGATCATAAGCATCTTTAGCCTTTCTACTATCGTCATTCATTACATCCTATCCTTAGAGGATTACTCGTCATATAGGGAACTTAGTACAATCGTATCATATCGAAGATCATAAGCTTAGTAGCTTTTAAAGATAGGATCATTAGAGAATATCGTAGGCTCATAATAGGATAGATATTTAGCCAAAGAACCGTGCCTTATGAAAGAAGGGTTAGGCTTACATACCTTTCCGTTCAACTATTCTATCGCTTGCACGTGCTTCTTCAATGCTCACGTTTCTACCTTCATTAAAGTGCATACTAATATTAGAGAGTTGATAACTTAGCATACCTGACTAAGACTTAGAGAAAATTGGGCAACGTCTCCTTTATTTATACGATTCCCTTCATATCATATATCAGCTCCCAAATATCAATAATAACTTTCACAACACCATCATAATAGTCTTTATTCAACTACATTATCCTTGCTTCTCAATTCACTTCAATTCATCCATATTCATGGTCATATCACACAATTTCGTTCATTCATATACAAGGTCTATTCCATGTTCTCAACATCATTTATAACATGATTATAATCATAATGTATCAAGAATCATAACTCAATCCAAACATTTACTCATAAGTGACACTATTCCCACATTCATGACCCATTTCCTATTTCCTTATATAATCCAAGTGTTTCAACCTTCAAATACCTTAAACAACAAGGAAATGTCATAAAACTTACCTTAGATGGTGTAGGAATGAACCTTGGGTGCAAACACTTCTCTTGAGAAAAATCCTAGTTTCTCCTTCACTTGGATTTCTTGTTTTGGATGAACCTTAATGGGTTTCTTACACTTGATTCACTTAGTTTGATGTAGATGATTACTAATATCTCTTGAATTTGTGTGGGAGAAATGTTCTAGAGAGTTCTAGAGAGAAGGAGTGAAATGTGGAAATGAAATAATGAACTTGGTCCTCTTTTTTTAATAACTCAGCAATCTGATCTGTCGGGACATTATACGGACACTTATATGATCCGTATAAGTGACCGTGAAACAGACCCCTTCAACGTCTCTTCTCTATGACCATTATATGGTCCATTATACAGTCCGTATAAATTTATACGGTCCGTATAACTGACCGTATAATCCCACCAGTAAGGGACTTTCACTGTGATGGTTCTACGGTCCATTATACGGTCCGTATAATGAGCCGTATAATCCATCAGTCCACTGATCTTGTTCTCGTCACTTCGTTTGATCTCCAATCCTTATGAAACCTTCTTAACACTCGTTTATCACCTCGTTAACAATCTAAGGGACGTTATAACTCTTTTCCAAATCTTCATTAACTCATCATTAATTCGATACTCGTAAATCTTGCCCGACACATGACATATACCTTACTTTCCTTAACAACTTTCGTTTCCTACTTCAAATGTCTTTGAAATCTTATTTAGAATCATCTAATGCCATTTCTTACTTATTGAAACACCATATACTTCGTGCTCTTCGTTCGCCCATTCACTGTGCATCAACGAAAAATTTTCTGAGGTGTAACATTTTTCCCCCCTTAAGAACATTCGTCCTCGAATGTTAAGCACTCGGGAATTCTACGAAAATTTTGCCAGAGTTTCCCCTTTAATATGGCACTACCATCCTGTCACAACAACCCATAATAACAATGCCTCACAGGGCCACAACGTAATGGCAATAGAATTTGGCCACACACCACCCAAATGCATAAATGGAAAACATACATACCTTATGATCTTGAAGTCTCATCTTGGCCCTCTTCCGGTGGCTGAAATAAGTGCGGATATTGGGATTTCATGATTTTTTCCACTTTCCATGTCATCTCTTCTCGATTATTATTTCTCCACAAAATCTTAACTGAGGCCACTTCTTCGTTTCTAAGCCCTTGTACTTGCCTATCTAATATGGCAATGGGTATTTCTTCATAAGTTAACTTTTCTGTCACTAGAACATAATTTACTGGGATGATCCTAGTAGGATCTCTAACACATTTACGAAGTATCGAGACATGGAAAACTGGATGAACTGACTCCAAATCAGGAGGTAGGTCTAATTCGTAAGCCACTTGGCCTACTCTGCGCACAATCTCACAAGGCCCAATGTACCGGGGACTTAGCTTCACCTTTTGGCCAAATCTCATAACGCTCTTCATCGGCGACACCTTCAAGAATACCCAATCTTTGACTTGGAACTCTAAGTCCTTTCGGCGATTATCCACGTAGGACTTTTGACGACTTTGGGCGGCCAGTAACCGATCTTGCATGAGCTTAACTTTCTCTATGGCTTGTTGGACCAAGTCTGGCCCTATCAATTTAGCCCCTCCTGTTTCAAACCACCCAATTGGGGATCTATACTTTCGCCCATATAAAGCTTCATACGGCGCCATTTGGATGCTAGAATGGTAACTATTATTGTAAGCAAACTCAATGAGTGGTAAGTGATCATCCCAACTACCTCCAAAATCTAACATACATGCCCGTAACATATCCTCGCAGTCTAAAGTACGTTCAGCTTGTCCATCGATGCGTGGATGAAATGCCGTGCTAAGGCTCACATGAGTCCCCAAACCCTCTTGGAAGGACTTCTAGAAATTAGCTGTAAGCTGGGTTCCTCTGTCTGAGATAATAGATACCGGAACACCATGAAGTCACACTATCTCTTTAACATAGAGCTTTGCATAATCTTCGCCACATACGTCGTTCTAGCGGTAAGAAATGAGCCGACTTAGTGAGTCTATCCACAATCACCCATATGGAATCATACTTACGTCGAGAACGGGGTAAGCCTGTAATAAAGTCCATGTTAATTACTTCCCACTTCCAAGTTGGGATTTCTATAGCTTGCAGCAATCCGCCCGGCTTTTGGTGCTCGATTTTCACTTGTTGACAATTAGGACATTGAGCACAAATTCCGCTATATCTTTCTTCATCCCATTCCACCAATACACGAACTTAAGATCATTATACATTTTCGTTGTTCCGAGGTGGATAGAATAATGGGAACAATGGGCTTCTCTCAATATTTGGTGGCGTAAACCTGCAAACATTAGGAACATATAATCTGCCTCGACATCGGAGAACTCCGTCTCCTGCAATCTCAAATGATGACTCCTCTTTCTGAGGGAGTATATCTCTGTAATGCATCAGCATGGGATCTTCGTATTGTCGCTCCTTCACCTCCACTACTAGCGACGAAACTGCTGAATTCTGAATGGTAGTTCCCCTGCTACCTGAGTCCACCACTCGAACTCCTAGGCTAGCTAACTGCTGGAGCTCACGAGTCATTTCTCTTTTCTCTGGTTGTACATCACATAAACTTCCCATAGACCTGCGGCTAAGAGCGTCAGCCACAACATTTTCCTTTTTGGGGTGATATAGAATGTCAACATCATAATTTTTTAGCAATTCCAACCATCGTCGTTGCCGCAAATTCAACTCTTTCTGCTTGAAGATATACTGAAGGCTTTTATGATTTGTGGAAATATCTACATGAACACCATATAAATAATGTCTCCATATCTTTAATGCATAATCATTAGCCCAATTCAAGATCATGGGTTGGATAATTCTTTTCATGTTTTCGTAATTGCCTTGAAGCATACGCAATCACCTTACCATGTTGCATCAATACACAGCCTAGTCCCACGCCAAAAGCATCGCAATATATAACATAACCTTCCAATCCCTCTGGAAGTGTTAGGACTGGTGCAGAAGTCAATCTATCTTTTAGCTCTTGGAAATTACGTTCATAAGCATCTGTCCATTGAAACTTTGTCGATTTTCGGGTCGCCTTGTAAGTGGTGCAGAAATAGAAGAGAAACTTTCAACAAATCTCCGGTAATAACCTGCTAAGCCCAGAAAGCTATGAACCTCCGTAGGAGTTGTGGGCCTTGGCCAAGTCTTCACGGTCTTAATATTTTGGCTATCTACCCGAATACCATCGGCTGAAACAATATGTCCCAGAAATGTCACTGAGTTCAACCAAAACTCACACTTAGAAAATTTGCAAACAACTCTCGAGTTTGAAGAACTCTAAGGACAGTATGCAAATGATCCGCATGTTCGCCCCTCGGATCTAGAATAAACCAAGATATCGTCAATGAATACAATAACAAACAAATCTAGGAAAGGCCTGAACACATCATTCATCAAATCCATGAACACTGCCGGTGCATTAGTTAGCCCAAATGACATTACCCGGAACTCAAAATGGCCATATCTTGTTCTGAAGGCTGTCTTAGGGATATCTTTCTCCCTAACTCTCGCTTGATGATACCCGGATCTCAAATCTATCTTTGAAAACCATCTGGCACCTTGTAATTGATCAAATAAGTCATCAATCCTTGGAAGAGGATATTTATTCTTAATCGTCACCTTATTCAATTGCCGGTAGTCAATGCACATTCTCAAGGAGCCATCTTTCTTTCGGACAAACAATACAGGTGCTCCCCACGGGGATGAACTAGGCCTAATAATGTCACACCCTTAATCCGATAGGGTGTGATGGGCACCCGTCCCTTACTTAGGGCCGAGCGAACACGCTGACTCTCGTGACATCCATACTCATACTGGGCTGGGCCCTCGAATAGTACAATAAAAATATAGTGAAAACTTTACAAAACATGCTTTTGATCTTTTTGGTTTCAAATAAAATCTGTAATCATAAGAAAACTGTAACATAATACATAACAATACGTCGGCTTATGGAGCCGCTTACGAACTGACATACTATACACACGACTCCGTCTGCAAAGTCTCTAACATGGAACCTGACACCATTCTGTTATACCTCGCATTTTCGTATATTGGAACATTCCGAGTTGATGGCGGAAAGTTAGGGACAAGACTACTTTGGGACAAGAAGTCGAGATCTTTAACTACGATTTTATGTTACGTCATGAGTTGCTTGCAAGTGTTATTGGCATGGGACATTAGGGAAACATTTGGGGCCAAAAGGTTACCTTAGAAAGTTAAAAATTCATCAAAAAAAGAAAAAGAAAGGAGAGCCATGTGGCCGGCCACATGGATGTGGGCCATGGCCACATGGAAGGTAAATATATGTATAGAGAAAGATGACTTATTAGTCATCTTCATCATTTTCTCCCAAGGAAAGTTCAAGAAACTTAGAGAAAAAGAGAGGAGCAACCATACGGCTCCCTCTCCTAGCCGAGCAAGCCAAGGAAAACTTGGTCCAAAAAATAGATTCTTCAAGCTTCTTTTCAACTCATTAGAAGGCGAGAAACAATGTGGAGTGATTGTGGAAGCTTGCAAAGTACTCTTTCATGCAAAGTTGAGGCTTAAGTAGTGGTGAGGAGGTGAAGGGAAAGAGTAAGATTTCATTCTTATTTTCATATATTATGAATGGTTTGTAGGTGTTGTGAAGTGTGGAAATGATAGAAGCCGTAATATGTGGATGTTGCAATGTGGCCGTGTGTATATGTGTGTGTAGCCGTGCATATGTGTGGCATGTTAGGAGTGATGAAACAATTCTATCTAGCTTGTTGTGTGTTGTTGTAATGTGTCGAAATGAATGAAAATTATGAGAATGTAAGATGTTGAAGTTGGACCGTGGGTAAGGACACTTGGCCGTGCATAGGTATTGTATGATTGGGAATAATGAATCCATTGTATTTAGCATGTTTGTATGTTGTTGTAGAGTGCGAAAAATGAATGAAACTCATGGAATGTTACTTGTGGATGATGGCCGTGTATGGACGAGCTTTTGGGGCAGCCATGGTGCCGACGTTATATGGTATTTTGGTCATTGTCGTCATGCGTTATATAATGTAAAAATGATGGTTAATGATCCCTAGTTGAAGCAAAATTGGTGTGGGCTGATTTTAAGGATTAATATGATGTAATGCGGTTTCTTGAACTTTTAAGAATAATGTTGTTAAAGCATGGTTTGTTGATGTAATTTGTGAATTGTGAAGGAAGAAAATATGTTGTCGATATCCTTAATGTAGTTGATGGATTTCCGGTAAGTTAACTTGTTGTTTGAGTTGTTTGAACATTATATGGATTCCTTGGGATGTTCCTAAGACGTATTTGAATGGCCTCGGATTATTATTGGCATACGTAAGCATTGATGATAGTTTGAATACATGAAGTTGAATTGAACATAATTGAAATGTGTTGGAATATTCAAAGAAAAGTTATTGACATTATAATGTATTTTGGAATGGATTGTTAATGTTGTTGGAATGGTTGTTGGTGTCGTTGTTGAAGAATTGGCCGAGTTTAATTCTCGTGGTGGTGTATTTATAGGGGAGGTGCCGCCGAAATTTCGTAGACAATTATTAACCCAAGATTGGGATTTCAAGTCTCATGAATAAACGGTAAAAGTGACCATTTGCGATTTTTGACGAAACGGGATTGGAGTTTTGGCAAGCGTAAAGGACAAGAAAGGTAAAAGCTTTCTATTTCCTCTTCATGGCACGACATAGGTGTTAGCTTCGGATTCGACCCTTGGATACGCTCACTATCTCTCGGAATCTACATCTAAAGTTGAGTCTTTTTCATTCAATGGTATTGAACCCATTTAGGCCACACTTGACTGGATTGATTTTAGACATCTAAGATTTTGTACAAATCTAATCCGACCACTCTAAAACACTTACTAGTGATAGAATGAAGTTCAACGAGCGTGATTTAAGTACGCCACCTCATTCGACCCGAGGTGGGCCCTCTAGTTTCGATTTTTACCTATTTGCGCTTATGACTTGTTTTCGAGCGGTTTTAAAGGAAACGTTCTAACTACTCCTCCAGCTATTACTTAAGAATGGTTTTACTGCTTCACTAAGTCTTATAAACCGTTTGGATCTTGGAAACGACCTTGGAAAGATTACGCCTCCGTGACTCGTTATGACATCCGAAATTCACTTACTATGATTCCGTCCGATCTCATCGATTTGATTGGTACTAGCTATGTCTCACTGAGTCTCTGGATATGTATATGTTATTTTTATTGCATTTAGTTTCTCACTACTCCACTCGTGGATGCCTCAATGCTTCCTTCACTGAGCCCGGGCCAGGATATGCTATCAAGCGTCTCTTTTGCATTGCCGTGCCCTCGGGGGGGGGGGTACGACATGTACATGGGTCCGAAGTATGATGTGCCATGTACATATACTCTAATATCTGATGATGTGATGTGATATGGCCAATTGGTATGTTACGGTGTGTTTTGGAGATATTCCCTACTCTGAAGTATGATGTGTTATGGCGCCGGAGACGGGCGCCTATGTTGCGTTCACGTTCACCGAGTCCCATAGCGGGGCCGGTTTTGGCATATGTTTTCTGCATGCATTACTTATGATTTCTGATACGCATTCTGATTACTGATGCATCTCGTTTATTTCCCGCACATTCCGTTCTGATTTAGTTTGATTTATTATAGTCTCTGCTTTACATATTCGGTACATTTTCCGTACTGACCCCCTTTCTTCGGGGGCTACGTTTCGTGCCACGCGCAGTACAGACGTTTGATTTGCTGATCCGCCGCCTAGGTTTTCTGTTCGGTTGTTTGAAGTGCTCCCTTATCCGGAGCCCATATTTTGGTATAGACTTCTCTGTTACATTTGTACATATTTATTCTGGGTACGACGGGGCCCTGTCCCGTCATATGATTATGTTTTGTTCGCAGGTCCGTAGACATGCGTGTGGGTTTCGTATATGTTCGTGAGTTTTGCGTACGATTATGGCTTATCTATGTCGTAACGGCCTTATCGGCCTTCGTGCGTTATATCTCGCCGATCCGATTAAATTATTGTTTCCGTTTACTTTTTAACATTTTGCTAATTTAGGGTAAGGTACGTACAAGTGCCCAGCTAGGGTACGAATCGCGGCCTACGCGCAGTTAGGTCGTGACACATTCATAATACGCTGACTCGGCAGCACTCCAGAGAAAATGGAGCTCGCCAATCCCGCTGGGACATCTTCTACTAGAACCTTCAGCTCATCTGGGAGTACCTGCGCGGCATGAAACGCGACCCCCCGAAGAGCGGGCTCGGTACAGATATACCGAGTATGTAAAGCATGGAATACGAGAAACGAGATCATAACCGAAATGAGGAGTACGTAAAATGTGCATAATAGTCAATACCGAAGTACATGCATCCGTAATACAAATAGTGCATAAGAGGTACGGAAGACAGTATATAATAATCGAATGCTCAAAATACCGAGCTTTCTTTGAAAAACATTTCTGTCTCATAAGTATATAAAATAGAACATATCATAGTAGCTGACATTAACCGATGTGGGATTCGCCTAAACCAATGTGGGATTTGCCTAAACCAATGTGGGATTTGCCTATACCAATGTGGGATTCGCCTAAACCAGTGCGGAATTTGCCTCGCCACTGGGTTTGCCCCACCATTGGGTTTTCCCCACCACCGGCTCTAAAATCAACAGATCATATTTCTGAATACGTTTACATAACATATCATCACCTTAAACAGAATCATCATATTATCATATCATCAGATTAAACAGAATCGTCATATTATCATATATCGTAACGGTATTCATTATATTATCGGATCATCACATTATCAAATCATCATGTCATCGCATCATCGATCATCATATCATATACCCTACGCGGTCCGTAATAGACGTGAATGAGCGTTACATCCCGTGTTTTTGCGCATTCGGAAAAATTTGGGCATAATTGTGATTTGTAAGAATAAGGCTATGCTTTGATTTTATGTGGTGTGCATGTCGTTACTTATGGAAAATATTGACACGAGAACATTGGAGAGGGCCAAGGGCAAAATTGGAATCTTGGAAATTTGTTTCGAGAAATTGCAACATATGATATATAAGCAATTGGGCTCAAAAAAAAATAATGAATTGAGGCCCAAATTTAGAAGGGTGGGCCGGCCAAGGCCTTGAAAAAAATGGCCCAAGCCATGTCATGAGGATCATGTGCTCTTTAAGTGGAGAGGATGACATGTATATATGTGTTCATCCTTTGGAAGAATCAAGAAAACAAAAGAAAAATCAAGAAAAAAAGAGAAAGAAGCTCACGGCTTCAAGAGAGAAAGAAAGAAAAAAAAAAAAAAAATTCTTAGCCTTCAATCTTGACTCAAAAATCTTGTCCTTCTTGAATTCTTAACAAGTTCAAGGCGCTCTTCGACGCGGTATAATTGGTTTGGAGAAAGAACTCCGTTTGCGGAAAGTTGAAATTTTAAGAATAAGGTAAGGATTCTATTCCTTCATGTTATGGAAGATGTGTGCATGTTGTAATGATTAGAATTGTATGAGAATTGTGGAAATTGTGTTGTGAGATTACATGGCCGTGTGTATGTGTGGAGTAGTGCTTGGCCGTGAGCCATGGTCTTGAGAAAAGGCAAGGATTTTGTGTTTTCTTTTCATGTTATAGAAGATTTATAAGTGTTGTGATGAGTACAATTGATTGAAAATTATAGAAATGTGGAGTATATTGTGTGTGGCCGTGTGGTAGCCTTGGTGAAGGGAAGGTGACCTTAATTTTATTTAGCATATTAGTTGTGTTGTTGTGACGTTTGTAATGAAAAAGAAAGGTTTAATGAGTTAAGTTGGTGTTGAAATTGGTTTTATGTTGTTATGAGAAATTATGTGATTTTTATGTAGTTTTCATATAATGAGGAAAGTAAGAACTTAGATGTGAATTGTGATTATGGGTTATGGAAATGGAAGATGGAAATATGTTATGGATATTTATGTTGAAAATTAGAAATTTTGGATAACTTATGGTTTGATGGAAATCTTGTATGTTTTGTAGAATAAGGTGAAATGTCCTTGAGTCGTATTTGAATGGCCTTGAATTGGTAGACAAATATGAAAATATCGATATTGGATGAAAAGTGTGAAGTTAGAACGGAAGTTGAAGTATTATGTTGAAAGAAAGACTATTTGTGTTCATATGTGCTTTGTAGCGATTATTGATGTTGTTGATGTTGTTGTTGGGTTGGTTGTTGTTATTCGAGCCGAGTTGAATCTCGGGGGATGCTATATTTATAGGGGGAAGTCTTTGCGAAATTTCGGTAGCCAAATGAAACCAAGACTTAAATGCTAACTCTCATGAATAGTAAGCCGGTAAAGGTGACCATTTGCGGATTCCTGGACGAAACGGGAATTGAGCTCAAGCGAGCATAAGGCACCCGTGAGGTATGCGAAGCTATCCCTCTCCTTCTTTTGGCATGTCCTAGGTATACTAGGCTTGAATTTGAGCCTCGGGGGTTATTACGTTCATCGAAACTCGATTCGAAATGAGCACTATTCATTCGGTGCGATTGAACTAGAATGCTTATATCTTGTTGGAAAATGCTCAAACGCCCGTAACTTGCAGGAATGTAATCGAATTGTCTTGAAACTACCATAAAGGACTCTATTAAGTGATGTATTATTTTCTAAGGCTTTTCTAAAACCGCTCCGAAGGGGGTGCGTACAAAACCACTCCGAAGGGAGTGTGATATTTTATAAAACTTTTTAAAACCATTCGAAGGGTGTGTGATATTTTATAAACTTTTCCAAAAACCACTCCGGGGGGGTGTGAGATTTTATTATTCTTACTACTACTATTATTATGCCCGAGGGGGCTAGTATTAGTATTATGTCGCGAGTGGCATGCCCGTGGGGCGCGGAGGGTAGCCGTATACGCGAGTGACATGCCCGGCGGGGCTAGGATTATGTCGGGGCCGAGCATGTCCGATGGGACCGGGGTAGACGTATGTTGGACCGACATGCCCGAAGGGGAACCCATTATTTCATTCCGGACCGGCATGTCCGAAGGGCCAGGATAGACGCATGTCGAACCGCACACCCGAAGGGGATTACTAGTACTACTATTCCGTTATTACTATTGTTATTACTATTATTGTTATTATTATTAGGCGGAAGCGTCCGAAGGGACTATTTTATTTAAATATTTAATTCATGTCGGGTAACCTAAACTTGCTTTATCGTTGTACTTTCCTATTTCTTGCTTCGGTGATGCTTTACATATTCGGTACATATTAAAAATACCGACCCCGCTTTCTTCGGGGGCCGCGTTTCATGCCCGCGAGTTCGGGGACGCGACCTGTGGTGATTCGGCCGCAGGGAGAAGGCCAGTATTGAGAGTCGATGACTTCTCTTTCCTGTGAGGTCGTTCCTGTTTTGGTATAATGTTGTGTATATATATTTGCAGGTCATACTCTTTAGAAGTCTGCGAACAGTGTGGGAGTCATGGTTACTGTTTGGCCATGTCGGCCATTATTTTGTTGTACAGAAATGGCGGAGGCCCTTTTGGCTCGCCTTGTTTTATGTCGTATATATATATATCATGTTTTGAGATGCCTCGAGCTACGTGTCGATTTTGGTATTTCATTTACAATTTTCAATTCTCGTTTTAAGGAAAAAAAAATTTGAGTCGACGTTTAAGGGTTCGCTCGACTCTGATGAGAGTCGGGTGCCCGTCACGCCCTGACGAAGGTTGGGGTGTGACAAAGTGGTATCGAACGGAGTCGGTCCTCGGTATGTTCGCCGTGTGTCTAGTAAGTCTTGTTTATCGGTGTGTTGTGCACCACATCTATAAACGAGGAAGCTACGAGACATCAATAGGGTGTCATTCTTTCTTTCATGGTGTAGATCGTGCGTATAGAGCGGTGTTGTACATAAAGTCCCTAATTTAATGATCTTGTGTGCTTTCGTAACGCCGCCTAAGAAAGGTAAAGCGACGGCGCCCCGGAAAGGGCAAGAAAGCGGCCGTGGATGAGGCGTTAGCCAAGCCCCCGGTGTCTACTAGAGCTCGGACTTATGCCGGAATACGCGTCGACCCGAGTCCTCCCACCTCCCCCGTCGCCGAGGAGGCCGAGAGAAGCACCCCGATCCGGCCCCCGGCTCCGGTTCCGGCACAGTATCTCCGGTCTCTCGGTCGGATGCCCGACGTCATGAGATCGGCGAAATGAAAGATGCCATACGTTTGTTGACTCGTATGCTTGCTACCCAGCCGGACAACGAGTAGGAGTTACGAGTATCCCGATAGGGCTGCTAGTGCCGAGCACGGGATTTCACATTAAGTCCCCCGAGTTTAAGGGCACGGACCCTAATGCGATCCTCGAGAGTTTATAGATGGTATGCGACGTACTTTGAATATAATGAAGGCATCGGCTACAGTACGTCGAGCTAGTCGCTTATAGGTTACGGGGCATCGCAATTAGCGGTACCGGTCATGGAGATTATCGAGAGGTAGTGACGCCTTCCGCCGACGTGGCGAGAATTCTCGGACGCCTTTTTGCGTCATTATATGCCACACGAGTTTGAGACGAGCAAAGGTTGATAGATTCCTTAATTTGCGACAGGGTGGTATGACGGTGAGAGAGTATAGTGTGGAGTTCGACTCCTTGGCCCGGTATGCCCCTACTATTGTGCAGGACATGGAGGATAGAGTTCACCGGTATGTAATGGGATTGGAGTCGGGCACAGGGAGATTTGTATGCCGGTGGCAATGCGGCCGAGTATAGATATAGTTCGCATCCAAGCTTACGCGCGGGGGCGGGGAAGATCGCAAACGCCGGCGGGAAGCTACTTCGAGGAGACGGGGTGGCGGCCGGCCCGGGGGCCGGGACGGAAGGTCGGGGTAGAGAGGTTCCACTAGCGAGAAAGCGGACCCCGAGATAGTGCACCTTCGCGGTTTCGTGGACCTCGGCGGGGGGTAGAGAGACTTTCCCTCGGCGGGACGAGTTCATCTTATGCGTCGGGTCCTCGGCGGCGGTGCATGGTCGGGGCAAGAGGCGATGGCCCCTCCGCGATGTGCGGGTGTGGGGACGGCATGTGGGGACGGTGCCGACGGGGTGTGTGCTATACTTGTGGTGATCCGACACACTATGCTAGAGAGTGTCCACGGGGAGTGGGCCATGCGTCTTGTCGGGGGGTCGGCGGCGGCGTCGTCACCCTCGGTAAGAGCCGGGAGACGGGACCCCGGACTTCGGGTCGAGGTAGGGGCGGAGGTGAGCCCCCAGTTCCGTGCGGGGCCACACCGTATCTATGCACTAGGTGGGAGACCAGGTCCCGAGGCGCCACAGGATGCACCACCAGGTAATCTAAATTTCATAGTTGATTGTCTTAGTCAATGAATGATTTATATGTGCCGCCCACCTAAAGAACCTTCCCCAAAATACTTGTAAGACCTATAAGGCTAATTTAACATTCGAGGACGAATGTTCTAAAGGGAGAGGATGTTACATCCCGTGTTTTGCGCATTCGGAAAAATTTGGGCATAATTGTGATTTGTAAGAATAAGGCTATGCTTTGATTTTATGTGGTGTGCATGTCGTTACTTATGGAAAATATTGACACGAGAACATTGGAGAGGGCCAAGGGCAAAATTGGAATCTTGGAAATTTGTTTCGGGAAATTGCAACATATGATATATAAGCAATTGGGCTCAAAAAAAAATAATGAATTGAGGCCCAAATTTAGAAGGGTGGCCGGCCAAGGCCTTGAAAAAAATGGCCCAAGCCATGTCATGTGAGGATCATGTGCTCTTTAAGTGGAGAGGATGACATGTATATATGTGTTCATCCTTTGGAAGAATCAAGAAAACAAAAGAAAAATCAAGAAAAAAAGAGAAAGAAGCTCACGGCTTCAAGAGAGAAAGAAGAAAGAAAAAAAAAAGAAAATTTCTTAGCCTTCAATCTTGACTCAAAAATCTTGTCCTTCTTGAATTCTTAACAAGTTCAAGGCGCTCTTCGACGCGGTATAATTGGTTTGGAGAAAGAACTCCGTTTGCGGAAAGTTGAAATTTTAAGAATAAGGTAAGGATTCTATTCCTTCATGTTATGGAAGATGTGTGCATGTTGTAATGATTAGAATTGTATGAGAATTGTGGAAATTGTGTTGTGAGATTACATGGCCGTGTGTATGTGTGGAGTAGTGCTTGGCCGTGAGCCATGGTCTTGAGAAAAGGCAAGGATTTTGTGTTTTCTTTTCATGTTATAGAAGATTTATAAGTGTTGTGATGAGTACAATTGATTGAAAATTATAGAAATGTGGAGTATATGTGTGTGGCCGTGTGGTAGCCTTGGTGAAGGGAAGGTGACCTTAATTTTATTTAGCATATTAGTTGTGTTGTTGTGACGTTTGTAATGAAAAAGAAAGGTTTAATGAGTTAAGTTGGTGTTGAAATTGGTTTTATGTTGTTATGAGAAATTATGTGATTTTTATGTAGTTTTCATATAATGAGGAAAGTAAGAACTTAGATGTGAATTGTGATTATGGGTTATGGAAATGGAAGATGGAAATATGTTATGGATATTTATGTTGAAAATTAGAAATTTTGGATAACTTATGGTTTGATGGAAATCTTGTATGTTTTGTAGAATAAGGTGAAATGTCCTTGAGTCGTATTTGAATGGCCTTGAATTGGTAGACAAATATGAAAATATCGATATTGGATGAAAAGTGTGAAGTTAGAACGGAAGTTGAAGTATTATGTTGAAAGAAAGACTATTTGTGTTCATATGTGCTTTGTAGCGATTATTGATGTTGTTGATGTTGTTGTTGGGTTGGTTGTTGTTATTCGAGCCGAGTTGAATCTCGGGGATGCTATATTTATAGGGGAAGTCTTGCGAAATTTCGGTAGCCAAATAGAAACCAAGACTTAAATGCTAACTCTCATGAATAGTAAGCCGGTAAAGGTGACCATTTGCGGATTCGGGACGAAACGGGAATTGAGCTCAAGCGAGCATAAGGCACCGTGAGGTATGTGAAGCTATCCCTCTCCTTCTTTTGGCATGTCCTAGGTATACTAGGCTTGAATTTGAGCCTCGGGGTTATTCGTTCATCGAAACTCGATTCGAAATTGAGCACTATTCATTCAGTGCGATTGAACTAGAATGCTTATATCTTGTTGGAAAATGCTCAAACGCCCATAACTTGCAGGAATTTAATCGAATTGTCTTGAAACTACCATAAAGGACTCTATTAAGTGATGTATTATTTTCTAAGGCTTTTCTAAAACCGCTCCGAAGGGGGTGCGTACAAAACCACTCCGAAGGGAGTGTGATATTTTATAAAACTTTTTAAAACCATTCGAAGGAGTGTGATATTTTATAAACTTTTCCAAAACCACTCCGGAGGGGTGTGAGATTTTATTATTCTTACTACTACTATTATTATGCCCGATGGGGCTAGTATTAGTATTATGTCGCGAGTGGCATGCCGATGGGGCCGGGGTAGCCGTATGCCGCGAGTGACATGCCCGATGGGGCTAGGATTATGTCGGGGCCGGCATGTCCGATGGGGCCGGGGTAGACGTATGTTGGACCGACATGCCGAAAGGGGCCATTATTTCATTCGGGACCCGGCATGTCCGAAGGGCCGGGATAGACGTATGTCGGAACCGGCACACCCGAAGGGGATTACTAGTACTACTATTATTGTTATTACTATTGTTATTACTATTATTGTTATTATTATTAGGGCGGAAGCGGCGTCCGAAGGGACTATTTTATTTAAATATTTAATTCATGTCGATGTAACCTAAACTTGCTTTGTTGTGCTTTCCCTATTTCTTGCTTCGGTGATGCTTTACATATTCAAGACATATTTAAATGTACCGACCTCTCTTCGGGGCTGCGTTTCATGCCCGAGGTTCGGGGACGCGACCCGGTGATTCGGCTTAGGGAAGGCCGGTATTGAGAGTCGACAGCTGCTTACTCCGGAGATCGTTCTGTTTTGGTATAATGTTGTGTATATATATTTGCGAGGTCATACTCTTTAGAAGTCTGCGAACAGTGTGGGAGTCATGGTTACTGTTTGGCCATGTCGGCCATTATTTTGTTGTACAGAAATGGCGGATGCCCTTTTGGCTCGCCTTGTTTTATATCGTATGTATATATATCATGTTTTGAGATGCCTCGAGCTACGTGTCGATTTTGGTATTTCATTTACAATTTTCAATTCTCGTTTTAAGGAAAAAAAATTTGAGTCGACGTTTAAGGGTTCGCTCGACTCTGATGAGAGTCGGGTGCCCGTCACGCCCTGACGAAGGTTGGGGTGTGACAGGAACGTGGTCGCCCCTCCTGCCTTGGGCGCCACAACTCATCATACTTCGAAAGTTTTCAGATCTCCGTATCTCCGTCACACATCATAAATTAGAATCACATCATATTTCAGAACTCATCATACTTCGTATCATATCATATATCAGATGCTCATCATACTGCGGATTGTGCGCACGATAATAACCGGCCCGGGACTCGGCGAATGAAGTAATAATAGTGTGCACGAGCAGAATCGTGGGATCTATATGCAATTCACAATAACTATAACCATATGCAATGAAAAACCATATGCAACGCAAACATTTACAAAGACTTAATAAATTAATCAAAGCAAATCATCATTTACAAATTAGAACAATAACCAATCACGTTTCTTCCGAATGCCACTCGGGCACATATCAAACCGAATTTTAAAAGTCATAACTTCGTATCGGAATCATATACATAACAATTCTCATTTCAGACTCGTTAAATAAATAGGTAATCATACTCGGGGGTTCGAACGATAATCACTTTAAGTCTTTTTCAGAAAATCGTTAAGTCTAGTCATAGTAAAGTCTCGGGTCCCACGGATAGGTGTCAACCCAAATCCGAGCCCGCCTATGAAGGTCGGGGATGTTATACATTATGGAGCCTCCTATGAGCGTTTCGGAGCGATTCGACCCCGTTTGTGAAAGTTACGGACGTTCGTAGCTTCGAATTCGTTTAAGAACAAAATTCTTTTGAAGACAAAACTTTTTATGCAACTTTTAAAATATAGACATCCGAAAGACATAAGAACCATAATTCGATTACATTAAGAATACGAATATCAAGAGAGAGCCAAGAATCATGGACATGATCGGATCACCAGAGTAGAATTACCTCGAGAAGCGTGTCATAGCTTATTTACTCTAAGACATGCCAAAGAGAGAAAGAGTAGCTTTACATACCTTAGCCACTTCCTAAGCTAGTCCGAATTTGCGTCTCGACTTCTCATGATCTACAACAACGTCATTAAGCATCAACCATTAGCCATAAGCACCAAAGGACTCAATTCCAAGCCATCACTTATTTACAAAAATTTGGGCGACTCTCCCTATAAATTCGTCAACCCCGAGAATTCAATTCGGCTAAATCGACAACAACCATACCAATCACCATTCTAACAACATCCATAAATGATTCAAAACGCATTCTAACATTAATAGTTCCTTTCTATACAATTCGACAACATTTCATTTATATTCAAATAAACTACATACGATCAAGCCAATACCAATGCTCACATATTCAAGTAATAATCCGAGGTCATTAAATCAAGATTCAAGGACATTTCAAGCTATCCGCAAAGTATTCAAATCAGCCCATCCATTTCACCATGCCACCCGAACCCCTCCAAATGCAAGAAAACAATCAACAATACATTTCTTCCTTCCAAATTCATCAACTACACTAACAACTCATACATTGACAACATTATCCTCACAAATCCAAGAAACTATAATAAAATCACATTAACTCCAAATCAGTCCACACGGTTTTTAACTTCAACTTAGACCATTAACCTTCATTCTACATCATAAACTTCATAACGACGACAACCGAAATACTAGACAACATTAACTCATTTCTTACATACCAAACAACCCCTACACGGCCATTCCTCAACATACATCATTCCATGAGTTTCATTCATTTTCTACACATTACAACACACAAACGTGCTAAATACCATTATTTCTTCACTTCTACACTAACCATACATACACGGCCACACATACAACACCATATTTTCATGAACTCCATTCATTTCCATGCTCCACAACATCCACAAACCATGTATAACATATGAAAATAAAGATTGGACCTTACCTTTTCCATTCAACCTTCTCCTCGGCTAGAGTTGGGTTTTGCAAAAATAATTGGTTTGCTTGTTCAGCAACTCCTCCATGTTGTTATACACCTTCTAAGGGGTTGAAACACATGAAGAAAATAATTTTGAAGAAGAATTTTTTTGGTCTTCTTTTCTTTTCTCTCTTGGCGAATGGCCTTTCTTGGCTCTTCTCAAGCTTCATGAATTTTCTATAGTGAGAATGATGAATGCTTGCCTTATATTTTCATCACACACACATATATATATATATATATATATATAAGTAGAGGCACCTGGCCGGTCATGTGCCTCTCTTTTCTCTCTTTTTTTTTTTTTCCAATTTTCTAGAATTTTCTTTAAGTCATCAAAGATGGCTAATTGTCTTGCTTGCCTTGTCATCTTTGTCCATATATATATATTTGGCCCTTACCAAATATAAGATGAACACATGTTCCATTACATGGCTTGCTACAATTGACCAAAATGTAAATGGGGCCCACGACCACAATGCTTCTTCAAGAAGTCATGAACTAATAATAATTTCCAATTTCCAAGTTTGCCCTTAATATTCCATGACAATAATATTTATAAGCGACTTGCGCATTCAAACAAAACCGAAAAATGGCCTTGCCCGAACTTTCCGCAACTTGCTCCGAATGTCCCAATGCACAAAAATGCGGGATATAACATCCTTCCCCCTTTAGAACATTCGTCCTCGAATGTTCAACTACTACAGGTCGCATAAGCACTCTGGGAGCTCCTTTTCATAGCTATTGCCATCCTTCATACTATCTCTTAAGCTATCCAATACCATCCTCTTGTCATACTCTCTTTCTTCATACGCATCCATTTTCTAGCGTCCTGTCACTTAAGGCCTCTGCGAAAACTCCTCACACTGCCTCAAATACCATCCTGACTTTTATCCGCTATTCGGTTTCCCGCCCTCTTACTAACTTATTTCGGTGCGCGGGGGTCTCATTTATAGCTTAGGCACCCGTATCAAACACATCACAATGTCAACTGTTTCTATCTCACCCTTGCATTTCTCTCACCCGCTTCCCCCCTTTTGGGGTGTGCTTATACCATTATCCAATTATACCTTGCCCTATGTTCACATTCTCCGATCTCGATTAAAGACGTTTATTCCGACATTCCGATCCTTTTTGCCGTTCATTTACTCGTTTTCTTTCTTTCTCAAATATTATCGTATTAGTGCTTCCCAAGCTTATCTGTAGTAAAACAGCATCAGCTTGCCTGGTAACATTTGTGCCATCTATATATTGTTTCTCACCTGGACCTTGTTGCCCTATCCACTTAGTGCCTTCCAAATACCGCCACATTAGCTGCCGGGATACACACATCCGTTGACATAGCCATGTACGGGATATCGTGTGCATACCTATATGAGCATAATTACTACTATCTTACTTACAAAACATTTACCAGCACTAGTCAAGTTCACCTAAATCCTAAAACCGTAATGCCCTTTTTTCTCTTCACCGGCTTAATCCGCCGACCTACGTGACCCCTGAAGGTTTTCGCCGACTCCGCGTACCCAACCTTCCCTTAGGTTACTCTAGCTTCTCATTTTCGCTTGCGTCCGAATTTATAGAACTTTCGTAAAACTTCCCAAGGGGTCACCCATCTCAAAATTTCTCTCACTCCAGCACGCTTAACTTTGGAACTCAGGTAGGATATGACACTTTAACGCTCGTATAACTGTGTCTACCCTACCGCATCACCTTTGTCACGTATTTTAGAGTAAGTCGAAGTCCTAACGGATTTCAAAAACATCCTCATAACACGTTTCCCTCCGAATTATAAAGGTTTCTTAATCTCCTGACTTCACAGTTTCTATTTCAACTCCCTTTAATCCTCAATGTTCACGTTTCACCTCTAGACACGACTACTTTTCCGTCTTAGACCTCCAGATCTCAATGGCGAGGAATACACCTCGATCACCGTTACTTACAGATACTCGGTTGGCGGCCCTTGGATTTCTGCTCTCATTTTACCTCGTTCCTCATCCTTCCTATAACCGTGTCTTTCGTAGTCCCATCACTTATAGTACTCGTATCCTTGACTACACATATCATGGCCTATTACTGCACTGTTGTCTCGCTCCCTTCTTATTTCCTTTTTCCGATTACCCTTTCTTTTCTCATACTCGCTATCATCTTCGTTATCATATAACCCTTATTCCACACTACCCTACAAAACTTGATAAGCTTTTCTTATTCGTTCCGTAGCTCGCTTTTCTATTTCACACTTAACCTTATATTCCAGCTACATAAATCTCATCATAGCTTTGGCCACCTTCTCGTTAGGTTTTCCTCGTAGTTTAATCAAATCTCATCATTACTATAGGCACGGCCTTTCGGGACATACTACAAACTTATATCTTATTCTCGTATTATTTCTAGAGAAATTAAGCGAAGTTTCCCTCGTCTTTGTTACTATCTCAAAACTCGTACACGAGAGAATGCCAATAATGCCCACATATATATATATATATATATATATATATATATATATATATATATATATATATATATCACATCCACAGCCACACAGGGCTCCCAACATCATTAACAACACGAAAACCATGAACATACCTCGTGTGCCCGGCTCAAACTGTACCTGTCACGCTTTCTTACTCACTTTCCTCTTTTTAATCTTTGGCTTATATTTCAATCGCACTTCGATATCTTACCTGACATATATCTTTCATACCTTTGCTTCCCTGCGTGCTTTGTAACTTCCAATATCGCTAATTACTTTCTTCTGTCGCTGCCCTTCTCCTGCTGAAATCAAAGGTTAGTGTCGAAAATCTCATTTCCTATGTCTTGGCTCTATGGCACGATCTAAGATGTCAAAGAAAAGTAACCATCCTAGATGCCCGTAGCCTCCGTTTATAAATGTGGCGCGCTTCACACCATAAAATGTGACTCTACCGGACACGACTTTGCGCAGACAACCCCTAGGACGAACGGCTCTGATACCAATTTGTCACACCCTTAATCCGATAGGGTGTGATGGGCACCCGACCCTTACCTAGGGCCGAGCGAACCCGCTGACTATCGTAATACTCGTAATCATATTGGCCCTCGAAGCCATAACACAAATATGTAATGAAAATTTTTTTTGGAAAACAAACATGCCTTTCCGTCTTTCTCAAACCAAATAAAAATCGAATCATATAATACACGTAATATAATGCATAACGATTACATCGGCTTATAGAGCCGCTTACATAACCGACACACTATACACACGACACCGTCCGCAAAGTCTCTAACACGAACAAACTTTCACAACATAAACCTTTTGACTCGGCAGTACTCCGGAGGAAATGGAGCTCGCCAATCCCGCTGGAACATCTTCTACTAATGTCTTCAGCTCATCGTGGTGTACCGCGCGTATGAAACGCGACCCGAAGAAAGGGGGTCAATACGGAATATGTACTGAGTATGTGAAGCATGAAATACAGGAAACGAGATCATACCGAAATGAGGAGTACAGAAAATGTGCATAATAGTCAGAATACCGAAGTACATGTACTTGTAATACAAATAGTGCATAAGAGGTACAGAAGACAGATATAATAATCAGAATGCTCAAAATACTTAGCTTTCTTTTGAAAAAACATTTCTGTCTCATATGTATATAAAATAGAACATATCATAGTAGCTGACATTAACCGATGTGGGATTCGCCTAAACCAATGTGGGGTTCGCCTAAACTAATGTGGGATTTGCCTATACCAATGTGGGATTCGCCTAAACCAGTGCGGAATTTGCCTCGCCCTTTGGGTTTGCCCCACCGGGTTTGCCCCACCACCGGCTCTGAAACCAACAGATCATATTTCTGAATACGTATACATAACATATCATCACCTTAAACAGAATCGTCATATTATCACATCATCAAATTAAACAGAATCGTCATATTATCATATCATCAGATTAAACAGAATCGTCATATTACCGTATTATCAGAACAGATTCATTATATTATCAGATCATCACATTATCAAATCATCATATCATCAGATCATCAGATTATCATATCATATACCCTATGCGGTCCGTAATAGGACCCGGCGGACGGAACGGGTCGCCCTCTCCTGCGCAGGCGCCACAACTCATCATACTTCGGAAGTTTTCGGATCTCGTATCTCCGTCACACATCATAAATCATAATCACATCATATTTGAACTCATCATACTTCGTATCATATCATATATCGACGCTCATCATACTTGGAAGCTCGTCATATGTGCGCACGATAATAACCGGCCCGGAACTCGGTGAAGGAAGTAACAATAATGTGCACGAGCAGAATCGTAGGATCTATATGCAACTCAAACATTTACACAGACTTAACAGAACAATCAGACAAATTATCATTTACAAGCCGATGGCATTAACCAAATCAATTCTCTTCCGGATATTACTCGGAAACATATCAAACAAAACTTCACCGATCATAATTACGTGTCAAAATCATATGCCTACGAATTCTCATTTCATACATTTACACGGATCCCATAGAACAATCAAAACAACTATCATTTAACAACCAAGCCAATAGTCATAGTCAAATCCAGTTTCTCCGAGTGTTTCTAGAACATATTAAAAGAATTTAGCCATTATAGTTACGTATCAAATCATATACATACAAATCCTCATTACAGACTTAACAAATAAGTAAGTGATCATACTCGGGGGTCGAGGTGATAGTCATTTTAAATTCTTTCCCAAAAGCAGTCAGAACCATACAAAGGAAAGTCGCGGGACGCACGGATGAGCGTCAACCCAATCCGAGCCCGCCTATGAACATTATAATCATAACACGCTACCGAACCTTCAACGAGATTATCGAGGCGATCCGAGCCTTTCGGTGAAAGTTACGGACGTTCGTAGTTTTAGATTTGTTTAGGAACAAAATTTTTTTGAAGGCAAAACTTTTATGCCACTTTTAAAATAGTCATACGAAAGTCATAAGAACCATAATTCAACTAAATTAAGGATACGGATATCAAGAGAAAGCCAAGAATCATGAACATGCTCGGATCACCAGAATAGAATTACCTCGAGAATCGTGTCATAGCTTATTTACTCTAAGACATGCCACAAGAAAGAAAGAGTAGCTTTACATACCTTGGCCTCTTGAATCTACAACAACATCAATAGGCATCGAACATTAGCCATAAGCACCGAAGGACTCAATTCCAAGCCATCACTTATTTACAAAAATTTGGGCAGCACCTCCCCTATAAATTTGTCAACCCCGAGAATTTAACTCGGCCAATCTTCTTCAACAACAATGCCAACAACCATTCCAACACAGCAATAAAGGATTTCAAACGCATTCTAACATTAGTAATCCCTTTCGACACATTCGACGACATTCAATTATATTCCATTCAACTACATACTTCAAGCCAACATCAACGCTTACACAATCAAGTATTGATCCGAAACCATTCCAATAAAATTCAAGAACGCTTCAAACAACCCGCACATTATTCCAACAATCCAAACAATATACCAAGGAACCCGAAACCTTCCTAACTCCACATGAACAACAATAACATATGTCCTTCTTCCAACATTCATAAACTACATCAACCATCCGCACGTTTACCACATTGCCTTCATAAATACAAAGGCTACATAATAAAACATATTGACTTTCAAAACAGCCCACAACGATTCGACACCAACTTGCCACATTAAACTCTCATTTGCATCATTGAATTCATAACGACAACAACAAAATACACTAAATAAAACTTAATTCTTCACTCTTATTCCACACTACACATGCACGGCCAAATTCATGCTCACGGTTCCACATCAACATACAATGGTTCATGATTTTTATCCGTTTCTACATATCACAACAACACACAAACATGCTAAATACCATTATTTCTTCACTTCTACACTAACCATACATACACGGCCACACATACAACACCATATTTTCATGAACTCCATTCATTTCCATGCTCCACAACATCCACAAACCATGTATAACATATGAAAATAAAGATTGGACCTTACCTTTTCCATTCAACCTTCTCCTCGGCTAGAGTTGGGTTTTGCAAAAATCATTGGTTTGCTTGTTCCAACAACTCCTCCATGTTGTTATACACCTTCTAAGGGGTTGAAACACATGAAGAAAATAATTTTTGAAGAAGAATTTTTTTGGTCTTCTTTTTCTTTTCTCTCTTGGCCGAATGGCCTTTCTTGGCTCTTCTCCAAGCTTCATGAATTTTCTATAGTGAGAATGATGAATGCTTGCCTTATATTTTCATCACACACACATATATATATATATATATATATATATATATATATATATATATATATATATATATATATATATATATATATAGAGGCACATGGCCGGTCATGTGCTCTCTCTTCTTTTTTTTTTTCCAATTTTCTAGAATTTTCTTTAAGTCATCAAAGATGACTAATTGTGCTTGCCTTGTCATCTTTGTCCATATATATATTTGGCCCTTACAAAATATAAGATGAACACATGTTCCATTACATGGCTTGCTACAATTGACAAAAATGTAAATGGGGCCCACGGCCACAATGCTTCTTCAAGAAGTCATGAACTAATAATAATTTCCAATTTCCAATTTCCAAGTTTGCCCTTAATATTCCATGACAATAATATTTATAAGCGACTTGCGCATTCAAACAAAACCGGAAAAAGGCCTTGCCCTTAACTTTCCGCAACTTGCTCGGAATGTCCCAATGCACAAAAATGCGGGATATAACACTTTCAAACCTTAGAAAATTCAAGAAACTTAGAGAAAAATAAAGAGAGGCCATTCGGCCCTGGAACCGAGAATTTGAGCCCCCAAATCTTGATTCAAAAAAATATTTTTTTCTTGAGGTTCAACCAATTGGAAGGTCCTTATTAACGTGTAAAAATTGACAATCATGTTCTTGCTTCATAATTTAAACTCACGTTGACAGTATTATATTTCGTATTTTTTGTACGTCGGATTATTCGCAAGCTGAGGTGGGGCCCACACATTGAGATTTTTTTTGGGACATGCGACAATTTATATGAATCACATATGTGAAGTTAAACATAACTCAAGAAGGACCCTTGAGCCAAATCAAAGTGGAAGTCCTCAAGGCAAATATTTTTAAGTAACGTGTTCAGGCGATCTGACTTCGAGGGGCAGAAACAGTATTATAAGTTTGGAATTTGGAAAAATACCAAAGATAGAAGTTGTAGATAATTGAATTATCTTTCCAACCATATATCGTGGGCCCACAGGTGACATAGGGATAAGGAGATATGGATGTTTTAAGGCGGAAAGGTCAGTGGGCTAGGCCCAAACCGGGGCCAATCGGGTTAGGCCCATGACCCATGCCTATTTAAGTGAAATTTCAGCCCTTTCCTCTCATTTTTCAGACCAAGAACACCAGAAAATTCTGGAAAGAGAGAGAGAGAAGAGCCTTGGAGAGAAGAAAAACCAATTTTGACCAAAATCTGAGCCCCGAATTCCGAAGCCCATGAAGAGAAAAGTGTTGTACGCTGCGTTGTCTTCAATTTGAGCTAAAAATCAACCAAGGATAAGAGTGATAACATGGGGGTTGCATGCTTAAGGTATGAATACGGTTCCTTTTCATTGTTAACGAGTTTATTTAGAATTTTAACGGATTAGCACGGAGGGAATAGTCTGATAAATTCGTTTGTTGGTGTTGTGAATTATGGAAGGAGATTTGAAGAGAATTTTGGATGAAAATAAATGTAATTACCTTCTAAAATGTGAAGGCTGTTGTTATTGATGTTGTTCATATGAATTTCGACTCCTTTACGGAAATAAAATTATTAAATAGTTATATCGTAAATTTGGTTGGTTGAGAAATTTAGAAAACGATTAATGCGGAGCTGTTTTATGGCATACGTCGGTATTGGAAATGATGTTAATATTATTGGTATTGTTGTGGGTGTTGTTGGTTCTTGAATTACGAATTCGGGCTAGGCATATAACGGGGAAATCTTTTGCCCAATTTACGTAGACAAATGCTAACTTAGGATTGAATTCCTAAGTGCCTATAGCTAATGTTTGGTATTTATTGATGTATTGTAGATCTTGGGGAGCCCGAGACTTGAGTTTGGATTAGCTTAGGAAGCGGACGAGGTATGTGAAGCTTATCCCTTTCTTTCTTTTGGCATGTCTTAGTGTAAGTAAGCTACGACACGATTCTCGGGGTAACTCTACTCCTATGATAAGAGCATGTTTACGATTCATATCCACCTCTTAATGTTGGCACCCTTAATATGGTCAAGCTATGGTCTTTATGTCCTTTGATATGATTGGATTTAAAATGTTGTATAAACGGTTTTGTTCCTAAAGGACCCTATGTCTAAAAATGTCCGTAACTTTCATAGATAGAACCGGATGGCTTTGATATGCTCATAAGTGATGCTATAACGTATAATGACTTTAATTTTCACGGGCGGGCCCGTATTGTTTGATGCATATCCGTGGTCCCCCAGATTTTCCCTTATATGATCCTAACGACTTTGTTTTTGAAAGAACTTAACATGATTTCCGTTTTGACTCTCGAGCGTCGACTACTTACTTATCCATTGAGTCTGTAATGATGATTTATGTGCATATGGTTTGTCACTACTCTGCTCGTTCATGCCTCAATGCATCTTTAACCGAGTCCCGGGCCGGGTACGTATTCGTGCACATTCCACTGCATTTTTCACCGAGTCCCTCACTAGAGGGCCGGGTACGGTATATATATATATATATGATGATATGATGATATGGGGATGGTGGCCAGGATGGCATATGATGATGCTATTCACCGAGTCCCTCACTAGAGGGCCGGGTACGGTATATATGTATATATGATGACATGATGACATGCATATGATGATTTTATTTCAGGTCCCTCGCTAGAAACCGGGACACGCTATATGTACATGTATATGATGATTTTACTCAAGTCCCCTCGCTCGAGAGGCGGGACACGCTATGCATGCATATGTACACGATGATTATTTGTTTATGTTTGAGTCGAGCTTTATGATTTTACGTACTCCTTATTCGGTATGATCCGGTTCTTTGTATTTTATGCTTTACATGCTCGGTATATTCCGTACTAACCCGCTTTCTTCGGGGGCCGCGTTTCGTATGCCACGCGGTATATACGGATGAGTAGAAGATGTTCATTTGGATTGGCGAGCTCCATTTCCTCGCGGAGTGCTACCGAGTCAGAGTGCTTTTGTTATGGTATCTGGAGTTATGTTAGAGACTTTGCAGACAGTGTCGTGTATATAAGATGTCAGTTTTGTAAGCGGCTATGTAGGCCGATGTATTATTATGCATTGTGTTGCAAGTTTCATATGTTACAATTTTTATTTGATTTGAGGAAGATGAGAATCATATTGTTCTTCGAAAAGCTTTCCTTATGCATTCCGTCATGATTTAAGGGCCCATCATGATTATGAGTATAACGACAGTCATCAGGTTCGCTCAGCCCTAAGTAAGGGTCGGGTGCCCATCACGCCCTATCAGAAATTAGGGTGTGACAGTATGGATACTACCGAGCCTTACTATGGCCGGGTATGGATATTACCGAACCTTACTATGGTCGGGTACAGATAATACCGAGTTTATATGGCCGGGTACGATATTGTATTGTATTGTATTATATTGTATGATATTGTATAGGTATGTATGTCGATAAATGAAATGTTTCATCTAGAAAAAGGTTAGGTAGGCATGATGAATGTCTTAAAAGGTATCATGAGGTATAAACGTTTCTTTTATCTTACGCTATTCTTCCTTCTATCATCATGTTGCTATTCATGCCTTAGGTACTCAGTACATTGCTCATACTAACGTCCCTTCTTGTGGACGCTGCATTCATGCCCGCAAGTAGACAGGTTGTCAGATCTGACCAGTAGGAGCTTCATCAGTGGAATCTCAGGAGCGCTCCATTTGCTTCGGAGCTGCAGTCTGTTGGTAGCGGTCCTTATGGTCAATTGTTGTTATATCCCGCATTTTTGCACATTATGATAAGTTGGAGACAAAACCATTTTGGGATGCAAAGTCGAGACTTTTGACCTTCGATTTTGTTTTAAGACCTAAGTTGTGCATGAATTTGTTGACATGGAACAACTAGGAAAATTTGGGACCAAAAGTGGAGAATTGGAAAGTTGGAAATCATGCAACAATAAGCCATGTTGGCCGTGTATGGTGGGAGATGGCCCACACAATTTGTGGATAATTTTAATTGGTCCAACACATGTGTGGGCCAAGGACACTTGTTCCATTCATATAATAGCACTAAAGATGATCAAGTAGTCATCTTTTATCATTCACAACACTTAGGAAAAAAATAGGAAGTTGAAGAACTCCTCCAAGAAGCTCTCGGCCAAGAGGGGGAATTTTCAAGTTCAAATTAAGCCATCCCAAAAATATTTCTTTGGTGAAAATCCACTAATTGGAGGTCCCTAAGTAGCGTGGAAGTGTTGTTTGGGTCATCCAACCATCCGTTGCGTAGATCGCAAACCCTAGCCTACTTGTGAAGTTGAAGAAGAAAGGTAAGAATTGATCATGTTTTATGTGTTATGAATGGTGTATGCATGTTGTAGTATGTTAAAATGGAGGAAATTTATGAAATATGGCATGTTGGATTTGAGGTGTGTGTATGTGGTGCATGGTCGTGTAAGTGTGTGTGTGTTGTGTTGTGTTAAAGTAATGAATTAAAGTCTAGTTAGCATGTTTTGAGTATTGTAATGTGATGAGATGAATGAAAATCATGAAGTTGGCATATGTAGTGTTGGCCGAATATGGCATGTGAAGTGTAGCAAAGAATGAATAAATTCTATTTGGAATTTTGATTGTAGTCGTCGTGTGAATTCTATGTTGACGATAAGAGTTTAATGACTCAAGGTTGATATTGGGAAGTCTATGGGTTGAATTGGAGAATTATGTGCATTTAATGTGAATTTTATGTTTATGAGAATGATGTTGTTAGAACGTGAATTGTTGGTACAAATCATGATTCGGAAGTTAGAAATGTGTTATGGATGTTGTTCTCGGATTTGGGACAGTTTTCGAGTATATTGGGATATTTGTTGGATTGTTGGAAATATTGTGGGAATTGTTTACAATGTCCTTGAATATTGTTGATATGGATTCAGACGAGTATTTGAATGTATAAGCATTTATGTTGACTTGAAGGTGAGCCGTTGAATTGAATATAGTGAATGTTGTTGGATTATGTAGAAAGAGTAGGTAATGCTAGAACGCGTTTCGAATTGATTATTGATGTTGCTAGGTTGGTTGTTGTTGTTGTTGATTTGGCCGAGTTAAATTCTCGGGGTTGGCCTATTTACAGGGGAAATGCTGCCCAAATTTCCGTAGAATTGTGTGTTAATTCGGAAATGAACTTCTAAATGCATATAGTAACGTTGATGTTTATTGATGTTATGTAGTCTTTGGGCAGCCCGAGACATAGGTTTGATTTGGACTAGCTTGAGTTTGCACTAGCGTCGAGGGCATTCGAGGTATGTAAAGCTTACCTTCCTTCTTTTGGCATGTCTTAGGTATGGCTAAGTTATGATATGTTATGAGCTTCGGGGGTAATTCTATTCTAAAAATCAGCACGTTTGTGAGTCATATTTGCTTTTGATGTTGGCACCCTTATGTGGACAAGTTATGGTTTATGTGTCTTTGTATGATTGAATTTCAAAAGTCTTATACGGAATTTTGCTACTAAAAGAGGTCCCGAACTTCAAACGCCCGTAACTTTCGGATACGAGCTCGGATCGCCCCGAAACCTAATAGGTAACTTCATAAGGCATAACATTCCCCCAACTCTCGTAGTCGGGCTCGGATGGGATTGGCGCCCGTCCGTGGGCCCCACGACTTTCTTTATGTACTTTGACGATTTATTTGAAAGAATATGATATAACTATTATTCCGATTTCAAGTACGATCAGGTTACTTATCTTTCGAGTTTGTAATAACGATTCTATAGCGTATAATGACTATGATTTTCATAGGCGGGCGCGGATTGGGTTGACGCTCGTGTTATATCCCGTATTTTGAACAACGGGACGACTTGAGTGAATTGCGATAAGTTAGGGACAAGACAATCCCGAGAGACTTTTGTATGTTTTAAAGGCTTAAATTGTGTATGATTTTAATGGTATGAAAATGTTAAGGAAATACTTGGAGGAAATTTTCCATTTTTAGTAAGTGTGCTATTTTTGGAAAGTTTGAAAATTAAAAAAAAAAAATGAAAGCACCATGTGGCCGGCCACCTTGGGTGGGCCATGGCCACATGGATGGTGAATATATAGCCACTTAAAAGATGACTTAGTCATCTAATTACTCATTCCACACTTAGAATTTTCAAGAACAATCAAGAAAAAATTGGAGGAGCAAGAACAAGAGGGTATTCGGCCATACCCTTGGAATTCAAGACAATTTTTAAGCCATCAAAAAAATAAATTTTTCAAGCAAACTTGCTAATTCAAGGGTGCTCAATAACGTGAAAGTGTTGTTTGGAGCGTTAGATTGCTCGTTTTCTCTATCCGCCACTTTAGGCAAGTTGAGAAGTTGAAGAAGAAATGTGAGTTCTAATCTTGTTTTATGTGTTATGAATGGTTTATATGTGTTGTAGTATGCTAAAATGGAATAAATTCATGATAGAAATCAAGTTGGAGTTGAAGTCGTGTAGGTGGTGTTTGGCCGTGCATATGTATGTTGTGTTGGAAGTAATGTATTAATTCTAATTAGCATGTTTTGATGATTGTGGAGTGAAGAAAAGAATGAAAATCATCTTTGTGTGTGGGTATGGTGTTGGTCGTATGGTCCCCTTTAGTGTAGTTGTGGATGAACAAATCGTCGTTAGTATTTTCGTTATCGTCGTTATGGATTTTATGAGGAAAAATGTAAGTTTAATGACTCAAAATAATGCTATGTTAGTTATGGGATGATTTGAAGTTTATGCGAATTCTATGTGATTTTTGTATTTATGAGGATTGCATTGTTAATGTGTGGATTATTAGTGTCATTCATGAATTTGGAAGGAAAGAATGTAGATCATGTTATTTTCGGGTTTGGAGACAAATTCGGGGATTGGAGCCTTATTTGGGTTGGTTGGAAAATTGTATGAATTGTTTAAAACGTTCTTGAATATTGTTTGAATGGTTTTGGATTAGTAATCGAATGTATAAACGCGGATATTAGATTGAACGTAAGTAGTTGAAGTGACAATATTATGAGTGTTGTTGAATGTTGTGGGAATATTATGAATGTTGTTGAAGTCATGTAGAAAGAACTATTAATGTTGGAATGTATCGTGAATTGATTATTGATATTGTAGGATGGTTGTTGGTTTGGTTGTTGTTGAAATCTCGGGGTTGGTGTATTTATAGGGGAAATGCTGCCGAAATTTCTGTAGAATTTAATGTTCGTTTGGAATTGAATGCCTAAATGCTTATGGCTAATGTTTGGTATATTGGCGTTATGTAGATCTTGGAGCATCCGAGAGTTGAGGCTTGACTTAGCTTGCGAGCGGACGAGGTATGTAAGGCGTCACTTTCTCTTCTTTGGCATGTCTTAGTGCTACTAGGCTATGACCCGAGCCTCGGGTAATTCCGCTCTTTGGATCCGAGCTTATAGGTGTACCTTATTCATTCTTAAAGACTTACTTTCTAATGTAACCAAACTAAGGTTCTTATGTTTCAAAAGATTGAATTTCAAAAGTCTTATAAAGAATTTTGCTATTAAAAGGTCCCGAACTTCAAACGCTCGTAACTTTTGCGATGAGCTCGGATCGCCCGAAACATAATAGGTAACTTCATAAGACATAACATTCCCTAACTTTCGTGAGTCGGACTCGGATGGGTCGGCACCCGTCCGTGGGGCCCGCGCTTTTTTTATGCTTATCCTTAATGACCTTTCGGAAAAATTTAATACTATTTTCACTTTGACTTTCGCATATGGATTTCTTGCTTACTTAATGAGTTATAAGTATGATTTTATGCATATGGTTACTCGCATATGACTTCGCTCGTGCTTATGATTATTGCCTCGTTCACGGATCCGAAAGGTATTTGGTTATATTTCGTGCGCATTATGATATATTCCGATGTGATCTATGTGTTACGGTTCGCGAGCTCCTCCTCGAGAGGGCCAAGTTCCGTTTATACTTGGTGTTATCATTCGTGCTATGGCGTTATGGTGTGTTACGGGATACGTCGGGTTACGCTATATATGAATATATATGATGTGTGATGATTTGTGGTATGGCGCCATCGACAAAAGGGCGACCATCGTTCTAAGAGCCTATGCATGATTTATATTTTTAACTAAAAATTTAGCATTTTGCATATCAAATCTATTTTACGTATTTTGTCATTATGATTAAAGTTTTTTTCACACATACTTGTTTCGATATCTTCCGTATTATGGTTCCCCGTTTCTTCGGTAGGGCCGCGTTTCATGCCAGTGTACCGACCCTCGCCTTGCGGGATCCACCCGTCTAGGACACCATATCCCCTTTTCGGGGAGTGCTCCCTTCGTCGGAGCTTATATTTTGGTATATATACTTTTACTCATACATATGTATATATTCATTCGGGGGGTACGCGGGCCCCCGTCCCGTCATATGATTACGTACTAAACGGGTCATAGCACTATTAGAGTGTTCGTAGACATGTATGTGGGTTATGGTTGTGCTTTTCTCGTATGTCTATGATCCGAGTATTACGGACACCCATACGTACGCCTAGTTCAGTGTTAGGTGCGTATGAGTGTCCAATTCCAAGTCACGGCCATACCAAAAAATTGCTAATCCCGTTTTGGCATACATAAACTCATACAGATATAAAATACATCGCGCGAACATATACATATATATACGTACTGTAACCTGTACCGAAGCCGTTAGGGCTATCATAATAAACAGAGATACTCAGATCGTAGACTCGTACTTACTTAATCAAATAGTGACAACCCACAACCCACAATCATGTCTACAGGCCTCTAACATACAGAACAGAATCAGAAGACGGGACAGGGCCCCGCCGTACCCAAATGACCATATATACAGAACATACGAACAACAGAAAATATATACCAAAAGTGTCAGCTCCGGATCAAGGGAGCTCCCCAGACAGCAACCGAAATCCTAAACTGGCGGCGTGTCACGTGATGCACCTGTACCTGCGGGCATGTAGCGCAGCCCCCGAAGAAAGAACAGGGGTCGCACGAAAATGTACCGAGTATGCAAAGTCAGAAGTACTGTAAACAAAATCATACGCGAATACGGATGTACTGAAGTATAATCAACAAGCCGTAATTAGAATCAGGTGTACGGAGGTATGTTGGGCAGGGTTTTATCAAAATCAGAGGTGCAGAAGTTTGATATACAGAATCGGAGATACAGAAGGCATACCAGGCGAAATCGGAATCAGAAGTACTGGGATATACCTGACGGATCTCTAATCGGAGTCGGACGCACAGAAGTGTACCAGACAGACCCGAAGTCGGAGTCGGGGTGCAGAACAAACAGAATACTGACACAGATTATACCTATATGCAGAGAGCAGAACGTACAGGGTACTAATACTGACCATGTTTATATGCAGATGACAGTTTATATATTTCTTTCATAATAGCATATCAAAGAAACACAATAACACAGACCAAATCATACACACCAACATCATATATCACATTAAAGTACCGGGGGCGGACGGATACCACAGCACCCCGGATCACTTATCCACGATATTCGGAGGCGGACATATACCACAAAGACTCCGATACCTCGGGGCGGACATATACCACGGCTCCCGGGTTGCATATCATGGCATAATCACGGTACCTCGGAGGCGGACAAATACCACAAGACTCCGGGTCGCATGCGGACATCACATAATCACACGGTGCCGGAGGCGGACAGATACCACGGCACTCCGAGCCCGGCCAGACATACACACAAATCATCACATCACACATACACAAACCATTTATTTATTTAGGGAGTAGTTAAGAGCTTCCTTTAATTATTATTCAAAACAATTTGGTAACACAATAGGGGCAGATTCGGAAATAGCGGGCCCACCTCGGGTCAGGTTGAGGTGGCGTACAAAATTTTACGAACTTTGGACCCTATGGAAGCATCTATGAAAGTTTCAAAGTAATCCGGGTTCGTTTGGGAAAGTTATGGAAGTTTAAACATTTGTTCAACAAAATGGAAGGAAAGTAATTCAATTATGCTGAATGAATAGTAGCCAAGATTAAACTCGAATTTCGATGCATAGGACCTTTCCCGAGGCTCAGACTCCGACCTAATAGAGCTAAGACATGCCATAAGAAGGAAAGGAAGGACTTTACATACCTGGATTGCGCCTTACGCTCCTCAAATCTCAGTTCCCGTTTCGTCCAAAAACTGCAAATGGTCATCTTTACCAGTTACTATTCATGCAAGTTACATTCAACTTTGGTTGAGTACTTGGCTACCGAAATTTCGGCAGCACCTCCCCTATGAATCCAACACCCCCGAGACGTAGCTCGGCTTAATTTATCAACAACAACAACCCAACAATCTAACAACAACAACAAGTATCACAAAATACGCAATATGGCACAATTAGCCATTTTTCCAACATAACACAATAAATTCGTTTTCTAACTTCACACTTTCAATCCAACATTGACATTTTCATATTCATCAACCCAATAAAATCACTTCGGAAACATTCCATATCATTTTACGTAATACTCACAAAATATACAGAATATACAAATTTTCCACCAATTTCATAATCCATTCAAAACTTCCAAATTTCAACATAAATATTCACGACATATTTTTATCCTTCAATTTCATTTACAACAATCACCATATACATCTTACAACTTCATTCCTCTCAATTACATAATCTATAATAAAATCATATACTTTCCGACAACGACTTAACGACAAATTTTTCATACTAACTTAAACCATTATTCTTCCATCTTCATCACAAGACTTCAACAACACAATTGACATACTAAATAATTTAATTCAATTTCATCTCATACCAAACACTACACGGCCAACCCTTATTTTTCCAACTTCCATCCATTCATTCTACTTTCATTCTCAACATGAATTCCATCATAACCATAACTAAATTATAACACAAAATTCAACTCATTTTCTTTATACAACACTACACACACACGGCTCCATACACAACCATGCACATGCACGGCTAGACACATACACACACACACTTCCATGCTTTTCATTCAATTTCCAACCATCATAACATACAAATTCATTTCATGACACAAAAGCATAGAAATCTTACCTTTTTCCAATAATTTCTTTTTGCCACCAAAACCAACTTCTTGCCAAACTAATTAGACCATCTTGGAGAGGACCTTGAAGCTTAGTAGTAATTCCAAGAGAGATGGAATTTTTGAACCAAAGAATTGAGCTCCAAGAATTTTTTTTTTTCTTTTTCTTTCTCTCTTTCTCTTCTAGCCGAATGCTCTCTCTCTCTTTGGTTCTTGATTTTTCACTTTTTTTTCTTGAAGTTTCTTGAAGAGTCATCCACTTATATAATTAGTCACATGACTAATTAATAAACTTATGGCCAAAGGCCATGTTGGCTCTTGGGCCTTCCTTAGAATTTTGGGCCTTGTTTTTCTTTTTTTTTTTTGGCCCAATAAACTAAAATCTTAATTTCAAATTTCCGAAACAAATTTCCAAAATTCCAATTTTGCCCTTAGGCCTTCTCCAATGATTCTAGCATCCAAGCTTCCATAACCAACATACACATACTAAGAAAAATTCAAACATGACCTCCTTTCTCATAAATCACAATTATTGCGGATTTTCCAACTATGCAAAAGGCGGGATATAACATCCTCCCCCCCTTTAAAACATTCGTCCTCGAATGTTAATTGAACCTCATGGTAGATCAAAAATCGGGGGAGGTCCTTTTGCCATTTACATACTTGCACTTGGTCGAAGAACTTACAAGACCTTCATTTTCCAAGTCCTTCTATCATCTTCCAAGATTGCGGTGTTGAGGTTACTCGAAATCCTAATTAATCTAGCGGTCCACACGATTTTAAATCGGATGTAGGGTGACAGAATATCTATCAGAGCGAGAAGATCAAAGGTATATCAGATGAAGTCGTATCCGGAATCAGAAATACAGAAGCGTAGCAGACAGAATCGTAATCATACGTTATATCAAACGGATTCATGATCAGAGCCAGACACACAAGAGCATATCAGACAGACCCATAATCAGAGTCAGACGTACCAAGGTATATCGGACAGAGTTGTGATCAGAGTCGGACGTACAGAGGTACATTAAACAGAAACGTGATCAAGTTCAGAGGCACAGAGGTGTGGTAGACAGAGCTTCTTCGTAATCAGAGGCGCAAAAATGTGGCATACAGAATCACGATCAGAGGTACAGAATATAGGTGACCGGAACACAATACAGATCAGATGCACATATTTTCCAAGAAGGATTAATAATATACCTGGGTCCACGTTTGGCGACGCCTCTGGGTCCTGCCGACTGGCCAAAGCGTAGGTGCGGTGCGAAGGGTCGCCAGAACTGGGAACTCTGCCGCGGCCCGTACCACGGGCTACTGGTGCTGGCCTACCTTGCCCCGTAGGGCGCATAGCTACAGAAGGAGATAATCCAGCAACTGAACCACTAGGCGGAACTGCACCATCCGGACTATCTTTATACGGACACTCCCTCATAATGTGGCCTTGACGGCCACAAGAAAAGCAGGCACCCGTGGCACGATAACATTCTCCAGAGTGCCGTCCCCTGCAATAAGGACATCTAGGTAGGGGCGGCCTCGTCCGACTAAAATCTCTATCCATCTGCGAATCTGAAGCCCTGGGGTTCTGACCTGCCCCTGAGTACCCTGCATGATCTGGTCTCCAACCCGAGGACTGTGGGGGTATACTTTGTGCAGGCTGCGAAAACTGTCTAATACTCGATCGAGACTGCCCGCCTCGAAATTTTCCAGAATAACTAACTGTTCTGGCCCTCTTGGGCCGGCCTCGATCATAATCTCCGCCCGACTGATCCTCTCTGTGCCGGTCCTCCATGCCCTGGCGCATAAGCTCAGAACCGGCGATGTCCATACCTGCTCGCGACGCCATCGCCATACGCTATCAACCAGATAATCGTCCAGCCCCATCACGTACCGGTGCATTCTGTCCTCCATGTCAGCTACAATGGTAGGGGCATATCGAGCCAGAGAATCAAATTCCAAATTATACTCGCGAACACTCCGACCCCTCTGCTTTATCTGCAAAAATCGGTCAACTCTCGCCCGTCGCAGCTCTGGTGGTAGAAAGTGGCGGAGGAAGGCAGCCGAAAATTCATCCCACGTGGCTGGGGGAGCACTCTCACCCCGGGACAGCCCCCAGGACTCATACCAATTTAGGGCGACATCCCGCAATCCGTGTGCACAGCAAGCTCGACCGACTCGGTCGGTGAAGCCCGGACCAATCCCAACGAGCGCTGCATCTGTCGAATGAAATCATGCGGGTCCTCGTCGGGCTTAGACCCGAAAAACTCTGGGGGACCACACGTCGGGGAAATCGCGACCCTCGGGCTATCACGCCGTCATCATCATCACCCCTCTCGTCCGCGTCCGCAAACTTTGTCCGTCCACCACTATCGTCGTCACCGGACCGCCTCCCTCAATGTCCTTTCCTCCGCACCCGCCGGGGAGCGGGCGGGGGCGCCGAGGGACTCGCTCCCGCACCCCCCGGTGGTGGAGTGGCGGAACCCTCCGACCGAAGTACAATACGGCGTGGTCCGAGCACGGCCCGGTAACTCTCGCATCCCGCTAGTCTCTCCTTCCTTCGCTTTGCCCCTCGGGCGCGCCGTCGCCTTCTTCGGAGGCATTACCGAAAAACACAACCGTTCGTCGAAGGGAGTCATCCTAATATCACGGCTCTATCGCACGATCTAAGATTTCAAAGAAAGGGTAACATAACATCCTAGATGTCCGTAGCCTCCCGTTTATAGATGTGGGCACGACACACCGATAAACAGGACTCTACTAGACACGGCCTGCAGACATTCCGAGGACTGACCGCTCTGATACCACTTTTGTCACGACCCAACCCCGTGAGCCGCGACTGGTGCCCTAACTGGACACCCATACGTACCTGCCCGACAGATCTGGCATACCAAATTGTTAATCCCGTTTTGGCATACATAAATTCATACAAATATAAAATACATCGCGCGAACATACACACGTATATATATACCGAAACTCGTACCGAAGCCGTTAGGGCTATCATAATAAACAAGATATCGCAATCGTAGACTCGTACTTACTTAATCAAATAGTGACAACCCACAACCCACAATCATGTCTACAGGCCTCTAACATACAGAACAGAATCAGAAGACGGGACAGGGCCCCGCCGTACCCAAATGACCATATATACAGAACATACGAACAACAGAAAATATATACCAAAAGTGTCAGCTCCGGATCAAAGGGAGCTCCTCAGACAGCAACCGAAGTCCTAAACTGGTGGCGTGTCACGCGATGCGCCTGTACCTGCGGGCATGTAGCGCAGCCCCCGAAGAACAGGGGGTCAGTACGAAAAATGTACCGAGTATGCAAAGTCAGAAGTACTGTAAATAAAATCATACGCGAATACGGATGTACTGAAGTATAATCAACAAGCCGTAATTAGAATCAGGTGTACGGAGGTATGTTGGGCAGGGTTTTATCAAAATCAGAGGTGCAGAAGTTTGATATACAGAATCGGAGATACAGAAGGCATACCAGGCGAAATCGGAATCAGAAGTACTGAGATATACCTGACGGATCTCTAATCGGAGTCGGACGCACAGAAGTGTACCAGACAGACCCGAAGTCGGAGTCGGGGTGCAGAACAAACAGAATACTGACACAGATTATACCTATATGCAGAGAGCAGAACGTACAGGGTACTAATACTGACCATGTTTATATGCAGATGACAGTTTATATATATCTTTCATAATAGCATATCAAAGAAACACAATAACACAGACCAAATCATACACACCAACATCATATATCACATTAAAGTACCGGGGCGGACGGATACCACAGCACCCCGGATCACTTATCCACGATATTCGGAGGCGGACATATACCACAAAGACTCCGATACCTCGGGGGCGGACATATACCGGCTCCCCGGGTTGCATATCATGGCATAATCACAAGACACCTCGGAGGCGGACAAATACCACAAAGCACTCGGGTCGCATGCCATCACATAACCACGGTACCCGGAGGCGGACAGATACCACGGCACTCCGAGCCCGGCCAGACATACACACAAATCATCACATCACACATACACAAATCATTTATTTATTTAGGGAGTAGTTAAAAGTTTCCTTTAATTATTACTCAAAACAATTTAGTAACACAATAGGGGCAGATTCGGAAATAGCGGGCCCACCTCGGGTCAAGTCGAGGTGGCGTACAAAATTTTACGAATATTAGACCCTATGGGAGCATCTGTGAAAGTTTCAAAGCAATCCGGGGTCGTTTGGGAAAGTTGTGGAAGCTTAAACATTTGTCCAACAAAATGAAGAAAAGTAGTTCATTTATGCTGAGTGAATAGTAGTCAAAATTAAACTCGAATTTCAATGCACAGGACTTTTTCCGAGGCTCAGACTTCAACCTAATATAGCTAAGACATGCCACAAGAAGGAAAGGAAGGACTTTACATACCTTGGTTGTGCCTTACGCTCGTCAAATCTCAATTCCCGTTTCGTCCAAAAACTGCAAATGGTCATCTTTACCAGTTACTATTCATGCAAGTTACATTCAACTTTGGTTGAGTACTTGGCTACCGAAATTTCGGCAGCACCTCCCCTATGAATCCAACACCCCCGAGACGTAGCTCGGCTTAATTTATCAACAACAACAACCCAACAATCTAACAACAACAACAAGTATCACAAAATACGCAATATGGCACAATTAGCCATTTTTCCAACATAACACAATAAATTCAGTTCTAACTTCACACTTTCAATCCAACATTGACATTTTCATATTCATCAACCCAATAAAATCACTTCGGAAACATTCCATATCATTTTACGTAATACTCACAAAATATACAGAATATACAAATTTTCCACCAATTTCATAATCCATTCAAAACCTCCAAATTTCAACATAAATATTCACGACATATTTTTATCCTTCAATTTCATTTACAACAATCACCATATACATCTTACAACTTCATTCTTCTCAATTACATAATCTATAATAAAATCATATACTTTCCGACAACAACTTAACGACAAATTTTTCATATTAACTTAAACCATTATTCTTCCACCTTCATCACAAGACTTCAACAACACAATTGACATACTAAATAATTCAATTCAATTTCATTCCATACCCAACACCACACACGGCCATACACAAAAATTCTCAACTTTCACTAATTCCTTCAACTTTCATTTCCAATACATTTTCTACCATAACCACAACAATATAATCAATATACTAACAAGTTCAACAATTTTCTTCATACACTACACACACACGGCCCATACACAAACACACCCCATGCATGCAATACTTCCATACATAATTCTCATATACTCTACATATACTACAACACATACATAATTCCTTCAACATAAAAATAAGAATTCTTACCTTTTCCAACTTCTCTCCACTTGCCAAAGGAAGCACTTTCTTGCCAAGATAATTATGCCAACTTGAAGAGAACCTTGAACTTAGTAGTAATTCCAAGAAAGATGAATTTTTGAACCAACAACCAAGCTCCAAGAATTTTTCTCTTTTCTTTTTTCTCTCTTCTTTCCCTAGGGCCGAATGCTCTCTTCTCTCTTTTTTCTTGATTTTTCCTTTGTTTTCTTGAAGTTTCTTGAACTTAGCCTCCTTATATAATTAATCACATGGGAAATTAATTAAAATTCCCATGGGCTTGGCCTTCATGGCCGGCCACCCCCTAAGAATTGGGCCCAATTTTTCTTTCCATTTATTTGGCCCAATAAACTAAAATTCTCATTTCAAATTTCCGAAACAAATTTCCAAAATTCCAATTTTGCCCTTAGGCCTTCTCCAATATTCTAGCATCCAAACTTCCATAACCGGCATACACATACTAAGAAAAATTCAAACATGGCCTCCTTTCTCATAAACCACGATTATTCCGAATTCTCCGACTATGCAAAAAGGCGGGATATAACATCGCACTACCTCTTTTGTCCATAACTATGTATCTTTCATTTATCCCGGACTTGTAGTCAATTAATTATGCCCGTCTTGAGTGCTCTCTGTAGTACTCTTTTCTCATTTCTTCGTCTCTGTCCATTTTTTTTTCCTTCCACGAATTCCATTTTTAGTTGGCTGATCACAATTTAATAAGCGGTTATCGGAAAATATTCTTCAACCACCGTGAAAAGGGACTAGAGCCTGGCAAGCATCACAGGGCATCCTAGCACTTGGTTCGCACGATTTACCTTCAGATTTACTCTCGAGTTCCACATAAACTATTCAGATCGCAATTACTTACTCATACGCTTTACATTCTTTCATCATAGTCACACTCCGTTACTGGGCATTATTGCCGCCGGTTGGGCCTCCTTCTAAGGTGCACGATATGATCTTAACATACTTTAGCTCGCTTAGATGAATTGCGAATTGATTGCTCATATATTTTCTTGAAAAGCAAGATTTTTCCCAAATAGGGGTAGTGCTTCCTATAGATGACGTGGGAGGTCTTTCCTAAAGCTTAATTCATCATAGCACGATAGTCCTTCTCTTTCTGTTCTCATTGTTATTTTCGTCAACATATAATATGGATCCTATACTTTCCTACATAACTTGATAAGTCTCTTTCGTACATTCAATAGCTACTTTTTTATGTTCACACTTTTCCCGTGTATTCTAGTCACGTAATTCATATCCAGTATTTGGCCACTTCGCCATTAGGCTTTACTTATCTTCGTGGCCATCCTTATTAAGCTTTCTAGTTGCTCCACATATTCTAACTCCTTGGTCGTCTTAATTTCCCCATTCATTTCATACACTTACATTTATGGAGTCCCCCAGTGCACTTCCCGGGGGTCACCCATCCAGAATTGCTCGGTCCTAGCACGCTTAACCCCGAAACCAAAGGTGCAATACGATGCTTTAATGCGGTGATAATCGCATCCACTTGGTCACATGACCTTTACTACATAATCTGGGGCGCATCAAGTCTTCATGCATTTCGAGATGTTTCCATAACACGTCCTATTTTCCACATTTCTCGTTTTACCCTTCGTATTCCACAATTTGCATCTTTCGTCCACGATTTCCGGTTTTCTCAATAGTAACAAATATATCCTCGTCGTCATTACTTATAGCTATTTCGGGTATTGTCCCGTTTAAATCTTCACCCACCATTCCTACATAATAGTTTTCCATTAAAATTCAATTGTCGGTTATCTCTAACCGCCAACGGACTTGGTTGCTACTAAGCATCGAATGTCATTCGTCTCAATCTTTCAAACTATTAACTTGTCTTTCCTATACTCATTTTTCGTACCATACCCCATCCCATAACACTTCAACCTCGCATCTCATCCATTATCTACTTACACTATTTCCTTTTCCCCCTTTTTTAGCATATCCGACTAAATATTCTAATTAACACTTTCGGCGGACCTCTTTTAGCATTCTTGCTTGTCCAAGCCGTACATAGCAAATAATTTGCGATACCTCACGTAACACATAGTTATGTAACACATTCCCGCCATTCAAAACTTCCAATTTCGGATAGTAGAACAAATATTTCAAAATCATATCATCGCTACTTCCTCCATCGTTCAGTAAAGCCTCTCTATGGGAATTTCATTCTCCTATGACTTGGCTCTATCGCACGATCTAAGACAAAGAAGGTCAACATCCTAGATGCCTCGTAGCCCCTCGTTTATAGATGTGGCGCGCTTCACACCATAAACAGGACTCTACCGGACACGACTTTGCGACATTCCCTAGAGATGAACCTCGCCTGACATACCACTTTGTCACACCCGATCTTACTAGGGTGTGGTATTTTCAGCCCCACATTCGAGCCGAGCGAAAACCACCGATTCTTATTACATACATGAATTTTAGGACTATTAATCGAACGTAAAAGCCACAAATACAACAAATGTTACTGGGAATATCCCCTAGTGTACAATCGACGTAATATGTAATCATAAGAAAATTATGGCATAACACAATGACATGTGATTTGGGTGGAGCCGCCTACGGAACCGACATCCCGAACCCACACTGCCTCGCAAAGTCTCTAGCGGATAATCGTAAAACATATCGCATAGGCTCGACTCGGCACAGACTCCGGGGATCGGTGGAGCTTGCCAACTCCACAAGCATCTTCTACAATGTCTTTACATCCGGGTGTGCACACGTGGCAGAAAACGCAAACCCCGAAGAACAGGGGGTCGATACGAAAAATGTACCGAGTATGTAAAGCATAAAATACGAAAAATCGAATCAACGGAGGATACGAACATGAATGTAATAACGGGAATATCGAGAAATACTTACTCATAAAACATAAACAGATGCATAGCAAAAAAAAACATGCCATAGCCGGCCCTCATCATGGGACTCGGCAACAGAAAGTGGTCGCACGACGTCGCGGCGCCACAACGGATCGATCATATCGAATGTGCACATATCATAGCATATCAAATGGCCATATCATATCATATCGGATCGAGTGTGTACATGGCACACATCATACTCCACAACCCATGTACATATATACTCCGCCCCTCACACCGAGGCACGGCGAACAATGCGGGGAACACGCGTGATAACATATCCTGGCCCGGGCTCGATGAAGGAAGCATTGAGGCATCCACGAGGGAGTAGGAGAAACTAAATGCAATATAAAACGTACAACATATACAGAGATCAGACGGAATAATCAAATGACATATCAAGAGAAAAGGGGTCCGGACGAAGCGTAGCGCATACCTTTTAATGACCGCGGTGGATTCTTTTTGAAACGGAACTTAAGGGATCATATGTGTATATCAAAATGTAAAACTTATACAGAGGCTCGATAGCGTAACTCATATGGCAGACCTTATAGTGAACGTTTGGCAATAGTCGAAACATAAGTCTTTCGGAAGCAGTTTCAAATCTCAAAGTAGGTCATAAGACTTATTAATATAATCATAGTAGTTATTCTTTAGAACTTAGAAAAGTAGTTAAAAGTTTCCCTTAGTTTTTATTTTGAAGAAGATCAAACGGAATATCAACACAAAGTTCGGAAATAGTGGGTCCGCCTCGGGTTAAGTAAGGTGGCGTACCCGAACGGCGCGTATTAAACCTTGTAATGTCATTTATGAGAGGTATAAAATAATCGGATTTCATATGTACAAGTTCTAAATACTTAGATGACTTGTTGAAACAATCGCAAAGATAATTAGTTCAATTCTCCGAATGAAAAAGGGTATTTTTGGACGTGGATTCCGAGGAGAGAGTTGTCCCCGAGGTCCAAATTCAAACCTAGTACATCTAAGACATGCCAAGAGAAGGAATGGGAGAGCTTTACATACCTCTCCTGCTTGTTAAGCTCGTCGAAACTCCAATCCCGTTTCGTCAAAAAATCCTACAAATGGTCACATTTACCAGTTACTATTCATGAGGTTCAAAATTTCAACTTTGGTTAGTATTTGCCTACCGAAATTTCGGCAGCACCTCCCCTATAAATATGACACCCCGAGAATTTAACTCGGCTCAATTGTCAACAACAACAACCACAACAACATCAAAAATTGACTAGAATCACATACTAACATAAGTAGTCATCTTTCACATAAAGTGACAACTTCCAAAACTAACTTCATATTTCAAACCAATATCAATATTTTCATACTCATTACTTACCAAGATTATTCCAACATCGATTGGAGGCATTACATATGATTTCACATTTTATTCGCAAAATATACAAACTTTCCACCGAAACCATAACTCATCCAAAACTTCCATTCTTCGACAACCATATTCATAACACATTATCATCTTCCAACTTCATTAACAACAATCATAACTAACACCTAAACAATTCATTTCCATAATTACATAGCAACTATGTTAGAACACCAACTTTCCCATAACAACATATATGCAATTCTAACACCGACTTAAATCGTTAAACCTTTATTTACGCTATAAAGATCATATCAACGCATCTAACATGTTAAACAAAATAAATTCTTCACTACTTCACCCTTCATATTCCCACGGCCAACATGCACATTTGCAATTTCATCCTATTTTCATTCAACTTTCATTTCCAATACAATTTCCATAATAACCACACTAGAATACAACATAAAATTCATTCATCTTGCCTATACAATATATACACACAAGCATGCCCCTTGCATAATCATGCAACCACCATGCAAACTTCTATATTCTCATGAGTTTCATCCGTTTCTACGCACTACAACATCAACAAAACCTTTATAACATATAGAAAAGGATTGAATCATACCTTTTTCCTTCAACTTCTTTACTTGACCCAAATGCGAAAACGACGAAACGAACGACTTGTCTTCCGAAATAATTACACCACGTTGTAGGACCCTTGAATTAGTAGGAATACACCAAGAAAATAATTTTTGAAACAAAATTTAAAGGGACAAAAAGTTGAAGACCATGGCGAACGGCCATGGCTATTTTTCTCCTTCTTTCCTTCTCTCTTCTTTCTCAATTTCTCTTGAATTTTCTATAATCACATGACAAATATATTTGTCATGTTTCCTCCCCCCAAGTGGGGCCCACTATGGCCGGCCACCTTGGGTGGATTTTCTTTTCCTTTTTTTTTTTTTTTTTTTTTTTCCATTTAGTCCACACCTTTGGAAAATTTCATGAAACTAAATTTTTTTTGAAATTCCAGTTTTGCCCCTGGCCTTTTCCAATATTTCCACATCCAAAATTTTCGTCACCAATTTATACCAAGCAAGACTAAAACATAGCATTGTCCTCAACTTTCTACAATTATCTCAAAATGTCCAAATGTTCGAAATACGATTTATAATACTTGTGCTTAGCTTATCGCAATCATCTCAAAATATTCGAACAGGCAAAGTGCGGGGTATAACAGCTATCCCGAGAGACTTTCGATTGTCTTAAAGGCTTAAATTGTGTGTGATTTTAATGACTTGGAAATGCTAAGGAAGCATTTGGAGGCAATTTCCATTTTTAGTAAGTGTGCTAATTTTGGAAAATTGGAAATATTTTTGGTTTGTAAGAAATAAGGTAATGATTGATTTTTATTTAGCACGAGTTGTTCATGGAAAAATATGAGTGCGGAAGCGCCGAGGGAAGGCCTAAGGGCGATTTTGGAATTTTGAAAATTTATTTCGGGAATTTCAAAACATGGACTACAAGTCATTGGGCCAAAATAATTCACTTGAAAAATTTAGGCCCAAAGTTAAGGGGTGGCGGCCACTAGGCCAAGCCCACCCAATATTTTAGCAAATTTTCCATGTGCTTAATTCTCTATAAGTTGAGAAAGTTCAAGAAACAAGTGGAGATAAACAAGATCAAAAAAAAAAAAAAAAAAAAAAAAGGAAGAAGAAGAAGCCAATTCGGGTTTGGCCATAGAAATTCACCACCAAAAAATATTGCCTCTAAAATTATTCTCTTGTGGTATTTATACCAATTCAAGGTCCCTCTACAACGTGGTGCAATTATTTCGGAAGATAACCCATTAGTTTTGTCGTTTGAGTAACTTGGTGGAGTGAAGAAGTTTGAAGAACAAGGTAAAAATTCATCTCCTTTAATTATGTTTTGAAGGTTAGTTTGTGTTGTGGTGCATGTAAATGAGTAGAATATATGGTAATATGGAAGTTTGCATGGTAGTGTAAGAGTGCATAGGGCCGTGTGTGTATGTGTGTTGTATAATTATGGTGAGTTAAAAATTATGTTGAATTCTAGTTGTGTTTATGGAGGAATTCACATTGAAAAGGAAGTTGAAATAAAATTGGGTTGGAGTTGGAATATAGTAGTTGGCCGTGTAGTATAGTGTGTGGAACATGGCAATGAATTAATGTTATTTGGTATGTTAGTTGAGTTGTAGTGATCCTTGCATGTAAATGAAGAGAAATGACGTAAGTTTGTATTGAAACGGAATGTAGAGGCTTATGTCGTTTAGTGTAATCTTGTGACATTATGAGAAACGAAGTTGTTAGGTTGCAAATTATGATGGTTGTTGATGAGTTTGAGGAAGGATAATGCGTTATGAATATGTTTGTTGAAAAATGGAAGTTTTGAACGAGTTATGGCTTCGGTGGAAAATTTATGTATTTTGCGAATAATATGTTAAATTATATGAAATGCCTTTAAATGATGTTGGGATGATGTTGGTGAGTGAATGAGTATGGAAATATGGATATTGAATTATAAACGCAAAGTTAGTTGGAAGTTGTCACTTTATGAAAAAGGAAGACTATTTGTGTTAAATTGCGATTCTTGTTGTGGATTAATGTTATTGGTTTGGTTGTTGTTGGTATTTGAGCCGAGTTAAATTCTCGGGGCGTCATATTTATAATGGAGGTGCCTTTCTAAAATTTTGTTAGACAAGAGCTAGCTTAAAATGAATGCTTAAAGCCTTATGGTTAACTTATGGTAAACTTGACCATTTATAGGTTTTGGGCGAAAAGAGAATTGAGTTTTGGAGAACGTCGAAGGCGCAAAAGGTATGTGAGGCTTACCCCTTCTTTCTTTGGCATGTCTTAGACGTGTAGGCTTGAATTCGCGCCTCGGGGACTTTCCTAATTCTAGAAATCCGAGATTGAAAATGGTTACTATTCATTCAAAAGAGAATTGAAGTAAATGCTTATGTATAGTTGCAAGAATTGTCCAAGTGCCTAGAAATTGCATGAATAGGATCCGATTACCCTAAAAACCCTCATAAGTAATGCCATGAGACGTATTATACGTAAATCGTGTACGCCGCCTCATTTAACCCGAGGTGGGCCCCTAGTTCCCGAGATTTTTGTTATGTTGACTTAATTGAATTATTTTAAGTAGTATGCAAGTACGATGATTGTTTTGATTGTCCCATTAAATATTACACATTATTTGGATATAGTTGACTCGTAAGAGCGACTCCCGAAGTTCGTAACTTTTGTATACAATTTTGATTAACTCTTAATTTGTTTCTACATTTTCGAAGGACGGCAAATGTAATTGTCCGTCGAGTTTTGAAAAGTAATTTGTTTACCGATTTGTTTACATGCATATGGTTATCTCACTACTCGCTCGTGCGGACTATTATGACATCTTTCACCGCGTCCCGGCCAGGGCATGTATTCGTGCGCTCCCCTCGCATTATTCACCGCGCCCTCACAGAGAGGGCCGGGGCATGTTATATATGTATATGTACTTATGTATGATGATGATGTGATGACGGGGAGGCGGCCAGGACGGCATATGATGATTCCTTTCACCGCGTCCCTCCCTAGAGGGCCGGGGCACGTTGCATGCATGTACATGATGATTTTACTTACCGCGTCCCTCATTATAGGGCCGGGGCATGTTATGTTTGCATTTGTTCACGATGATTTCTTTAATTATGATACTCAGTCTATTATGATTTGGGAAAGCACGTTTTATGTTCAAGGTAAGTTTTATGAGATCCGATTATTGTACTACTTTTCCGTCCTCTTTATTTCCGTATAATTCGCTATTGTGTTCTTATCGCTTTACATACTCGCACATATTTCGTACCGACCCCCTTTCTTCGGGGTCGCGTTCATGCGCGCGTGTGCGATATACGTTCGGGTGAGCCGCCGCCAGCTTAGGGTCCCTGTTCAGCTATCTTGAAGAGCTCCCTTGTCCGGAGCCCAGATTTTGGTACAGACTTTTGTCACGTTCATGTATATTTGATCAGGGTACGGCGGGGCCCTGTCCCGTCATATGTTAGTATGTCCTGTTCTGTGTATAGAGGCCTGTAGACATAAAGTGTGGGTTATGGTTCCGTCTGTACAGTACGTGTATGTGATATATGTCTGGGCGGTTATCTACCGCGGCAGCCGCGCCGCTCGCCTATGTATGTGTTTATATAATATGATGGCCGTGTGTGGCCCTTGCCGGTATTTTCTCGAGTGTGTAAATTTTGGTTAGCAAGAAAAACAGGGGAAACTCTGTCCGAATTTTCTAAAATATTTGAGTTACGATTTTTGGCTTTTGGTACGTACGGGTGCCCAGCTCGGGCGCTAGTCGCGGCCCACGGGGTTGGGTCGTGACAAAAGTGGTATCGCAGCGGGTCCTCCGGAATGTCGCAGACCGTGTCTAGTAGAGTCTTGTTTATCGGTGTGTTGTGCACCACATCTATAAACAGGAGGCTACAGGACATTTAGGATACTGTCTTTCCTTCTGATCTTAGATCGTGCGATAAAGCCGTGTCATTAGGATGATTTCTTTCTGACGACATTGTTATGTTTTCAGCCATGCCTCCGAGAAAGGCGACGGTGTTGCCCGTGGCGGCAAGTCCACGCTGCAGGAGAGACCGCCGGGCCAGAGAGTTACTCGGGCCCATGGCCGCCCCCGAGATCGTGCCCCGGGAGAGGCCTCGAGTGGCTTGGCCGCGCACGGGGAGGCGCCCCACCACCCGCCGAGATTCGAGTGCCCGAGCCTCATCTCCCGTCCGAGGACGAGCCACGAGGGACACCGTTCGTTGTTGACCGACTAGTAAGCAGGACAAGTCCCGAGGCGAGGGGAGTCGGAGATGATTTTGCGGGGGACGTGAGCCGAGAGGGCCCGATAGGATGACCGTAATCCGCCGCAGTTCTTCGTGTCAAGCCCGGCAGGACCCTCGAGTTCCCACCGCCCGAGATTCGAGCGTATCCGAGCGCACGATATTTCCGGGCCCTCTGGGAGCTATCCCGAGGGGGCGGTACCGTGTGGGATGAGTTCGTGGAGGCTTTTCTCGCCCATTTTCTACCCCCGCAGATTAGACGGCGATTCACCGGTTTATACATTTGAGACAGGTGGCAGTGAGCGTCCGAGAGTATAGTTTGGAGTTCGACTCCTTAGCCGTATACGCTCCTCATGTTGTAGCGGTATATGGCCGACAGTACCCGAGGCGCGGGATTGGATGACTATTTGATTGACAACCGTATGTCGATGGCTTCTGCGGGCGCGGGGGCACTTTGTCACGACCCAACCCCGTAAGTCGTGACTAGCGCCCGAACCGGCACCCGTACGTACCAAAAGTTTTCGATATTTAGAAAAATTTGGGCAGAGTTCCCCGAGCCGTTTTTCTTACTAATACCCGCACAAAGAAAATCGTGAGGCCACTTCGGTCAAAGGCGAAGAGGACCCATGAATAAACCGCCCGAACATACCATACGCATATAACAGAGATGCGGCGCAGGCCCCGCCGCGAATGATCATATATACGTCAATGAGGCCTCCGAGACCAATATCCGAGTCGTGCGGGCCGTTGAGTAACACGCCCCCCGAAGCGCGAAAATGTACCGAGTATGCACGATATACATAATAAAATAACCATATATGCAAAATGTGTGGGGCAACCGTGCGTATCCCGATCGTGATAGGGCGTAGTCCCAGGGGACGCTGCGGACCGGGAATGGTATGGGTGATTGTGGGATGAGTTCGTAGTCGGAGGCTTTTCTCGCCCATTTTCTCAAATCCCCGCGAGAGATCCCCCCACGGGGAGACGCGCCAGACGGACGCATAATGGAAAGATTCACCGGTTTATACATTTGATCATATCGGTGGTAGGAGGGCGTCCGATCAGTATCTGGCCGGCGAATATTGAGGCATCGACTCAGTACAATGAGAAACCATGAGAATACCATACATACGGGCGACATCCTCATGTAAATAGCTCGTAAGACAATGAAGTGTCAAATAGTAGGCATATTATATCGATAGTAGTGTCCAAGTCGAATAATGTCACGATGTCAAAGATAGACATAATTAGATGAAACATAATTTAGAGTTATTTATTATTTTGAACAACAATTTGAGCTATACCGGTTAGTTATGTCGATGGGCCCATCCTCGACCCAACCATAGTAAAATACCTAAATCATGGGTAATAAACCTTGGAAATGCTAAGGAGCATTTCCACAATCATCTTAGAGTGTTTCGACTCCATTTATGGAAATTGCACACACATATAGTGTGTTTTTAAGACTGTGAAGAAATTTTCAATTTACCGAATGGTTTTGGAATCTCGAATTCCGAGAAGGTAAGGACAATCGAGGCTCGCTTTCAAGCCCGTTTACTCGTGAAATGCCAAAGAATGGATAGGGAAGGCTTTACATACCTCAATTACGCCTTATGCTCGCTTGGCTTCACTTCCAATTTCGTCGGCCGCAAATGGTCACCGCTGGCGTACTATTCAAAGGCTAACATTTCAACTTTGGGTTAGTATTTGGCTACCGAAATTTCGGCAGCTCCTCCCCTATAAATATGACGCCCCGAGAATTTATCTCGTACAAGAAAATAACAAGAACAACAAGTCAACAACAACATCAACAATATAACAATCGCTACAAATCGCAATATGACATAATTAGTCTACTTTCTTCATAAAGCAATAACTTCCAACTAACTTCACATTTTCACACCAACATTGACCTTTTCATATTCATCAACCCAACAAGATCATTTCGAAACCTTCCATACCATTTTATAAATAATATACAAAATATACAAGTTTTCCACCAAAATCATAATCCACTCAAAACCTCCAAATTTCAACATAAACTTCCAAGACATATTTTTACTTTTCAATTCCATTAACAACTATCATGATTTCCATGCAATTTCACTTACTCTAACATTCTAGACAAAATTTATTCATTCTCCTATATACATACACATGCATTCGGCCACATGCATATACCCCTTATTCTCATGATTTTCATTCTTTTCCACACACTACAACATAGACAAAGCCTTCATAACATACAAAAAGAGTTTAAATCTTACCTTTCTTCACTAAGTTCTTCACTTAGCCAAGTTGCCCACTTGAAGAAACAAGTGCTCCTTCTTCCAAAACAATTGCACCAAGTTGTAAAGCACTCTTGAATTGGTGGAAATACCACAAGAAAACAATTTTTGGAGAAAGATTTTAAGAAGCCAATTTTCTATGGCCAAGCCGTGAGCTTCTCCTCTCTTTTTTCTTGATTTTTCTTTGATTTTTCTTGAATGTTCTTGAGATGATCATGAATATATCTCATGTGTAATTTGTCACATGATAGGCACATGGAAATTTTTTTTATTAAGTGGGTGGGCTTGGCCTATAGTTGGCCGGCCACCCCCCAATTTTTGGGCTTCATTTCCTTATTTTTTTCCAAGCCCAATTCATCATAATTCTTATTTTGTAATTCCCGAAATAAATTTCCACAATTCCAATTTTGCCCTTAGGCCTTCTCCAATATTCTAGCATCCAAACTTCCATTACCACCTACACATACGCAAAATCCAAACTTGACCTCATTCCTCATAATTCACAATTATTCGAATTTCCCGATTAATGAAACCGAAATAGGGATATAACATGCCCGCACGGGGGACGAGACAGATTCGATGATAGGCATAATACCATTAGAGGAAAACATAATCAAGGGTTATTCGGGGATTCACCGGCCGGCCTCCGAGTATCGGGTCGGACCCTAGTGCAATACATAAATTATGGCGAGGTTCGTCCATCTTAAAGTATTTCGCTCCAGCTTCATGGCACGTTTCATGGATAGAGGTTCCGGTCGACGAGGCCACCTATGCCCAATGATTTGGCGGCCGACGCCATTCCGAGAGGCCGCCGGGCCGTGCGGCCGTAGAGGATCGCGGCGAGATGGGAGCCCCCCGGGTCGGTCGCCGGTCCGTCCTCCTCGCAAATGGTCGCTCTATATACTACATTAGCCGGCCTAACATTTCAACTTTAGGTCGTAATTGTGTTCCGGTCCAGCTTATATGCATTAGCCGGTAGACATGATCTCGGAGGCATTACGCAACAACAAGTACATAAATCCTCACTAGAATTTATTTTCTTATATATGTGTGTTTGTGATATAATTGTGCGTAATGGTGGTGGAAGGGAAACTCGAGGGTTAGTAATCGGTATTTATAAACAACGGTAATTAAGGCGTGTCCATTGTTATTACGGACCCGGGGGATATAGGACGGAAAGTAGGAATGGCCATGGGTGACTGTAATTAGGTAAAATCGAGAGAGGGGCAAAATGGTAATTGTGTACGAACGGAAACCCGTCGACACTTTATGTTACTCCCAATTACGTGACGAAGATCTTGTGGTAAGCCGAACGCGATTATATTAGCGTTAGAGTATTTTATTTCATCGAGATTCCGAAGTTAAGCGTGCTAGAGTGAGAGAAATTTCGTACGGGTGACCCCCCGGGAATTTTCGGAAGTTTCACAACTCGGGTCATAAGAAGCAATGGAAAGCTAGAATAGTCTAAAGCGATCTAGAATAACCCGAAGGTGGAAATTTGGAGAGGTCGATAGGCCGAGAGGAATTTCCATCCGGGTAAAGGAAAAGGAAGATGCGTTCCAACATTAGAGTCGTTACTTATGATAGTATTCAGGGGAATCTTTTGTGAGCAAGGTGCTGGCAGTTACATGCGTGTGTATAGGTATAGGTTAGGGGGTAATACCTTGTGCATGACCATACTAGTGGGAGTACGGCTTTTGGCGACCAATGCGACGATATAAGAAAGGTACTAATTGGATAAGACAATGAAGTTCAATCGAAAGAGGGGAATAGTGATAGGTGGCAAGTGAGATCGTATGTTGTGTCAATAAAGGAAGACCTCCCCCTCGACCCTATAAGACTAGTTGAACATTCGAGGACGAATGTTCTAAAGGGGGGAAGGATGTTATATCCCGTATTTTGAACAACGGGACGACCTGTGTTAGTTATGAGAAGTTAGGGGCAAGGCTATCCCGAGAGACTTTCGATTGTCTTAAAGGCTTAAATTGTGTGTGATTTTAATGACTTGGAAATGCTAAGGAAGCATTTGGAGGCAATTTCCATTTTTAGTAAGTGTGCTAATTTTGGAAAATTGGAAATATTTTTGGTTTGTAAGAAATAAGGTAATGATTGATTTTTATTTAGCACGAGTTGTTCATGGAAAAATATGAGTGCGGAAGCGTCGAGGAAGGCCTAAGGGCGATTTTGGAATTTTGAAAATTTATTTCGGGAATTTCAAAACATGGACTACAAGTCATTGGGCCAAAATAATTCACTTGAAAAATTTAGGCCCAAAGTTAAGGGGTGGCCGGCCACTAGGCCAAGCCCACCCAATATTTTAGCAAATTTTCCATGTGCTTAATTCTCTATAAGTTGAGAAAGTTCAAGAAACAAGTGGAGATAAACAAGATCAAAAAAAAAAAAAAAGGAAGAAGAAGAAGCCAATTCGGGTTTGGCCATAGAAATTCACCACCAAAAAATATTGCCTCTAAAATTATTCTCTTGTGGTATTTATACCAATTCAAGGTCCCTCTACAACGTGGTGCAATTATTTCGGAAGATAACCCATTAGTTTTGTCGTTTGAGTAACTTGGTGGAGTGAAGAAGTTTGAAGAACAAGGTAAAAATTCATCTCCTTTAATTATGTTTTGAAGGTTAGTTTGTGTTGTGGTGCATGTAAATGAGTAGAATATATGGTAATATGGAAGTTTGCATGGTAGTGTAAGAGTGCATAGGGCCGTGTGTGTGTATGTGTGTTGTATAATTATGGTGAGTTAAAAATTATGTTGAATTCTAGTTGTGTTTATGGAGGAATTCACATTGAAAAGGAAGTTGAAATAAAATTGGGTTGGAGTTGGAATATAGTAGTTGGCCGTGTAGTATAGTGTGTGGAACATGGCAATGAATTAATGTTATTTGGTATGTTAGTTGAGTTGTAGTGATCCTTGCATGTAAATGAAGAGAAATGACGTAAGTTTGTATTGAAACGGAATGTAGAGGCTTATGTCGTTTAGTGTAATCTTGTGACATTATGAGAAACGAAGTTGTTAGGTTGCAAATTATGATGGTTGTTGATGAGTTTGAGGAAGGATAATGCGTTATGAATATGTTTGTTGAAAAATGGAAGTTTTGAACGAGTTATGGCTTCGGTGGAAAATTTATGTATTTTGCGAATAATATGTTAAATTATATGAAATGCCTTTAAATGATGTTGGGATGATGTTGGTGAGTGAATGAGTATGGAAATATGGATATTGAATTATAAACGCAAAGTTAGTTGGAAGTTGTCACTTTATGAAAAAGGAAGACTATTTGTGTTAAATTGCGATTCTTGTTGTGGATTAATGTTATTGGTTTGGTTGTTGTTGGTATTTGAGCCGAGTTAAATTCTCGGGCGTCATATTTATAATGGAGGTGCTGCCGAAATTTTGTTAGACAAGAGCTAGCTTAAAATGAATGCTTAAAGCCTTATGGTTAACTTATGGTAAACTTGACCATTTATAGGTTTTGGGGCGAAAAGAGAATTGAGTTTTGGAGAACGTCGAAGGCGCAAAAGGTATGTGAGGCTTACCCCTTCTTTCTTTGGCATGTCTTAGACGTGTAGGCTTGAATTCGCGCCTCGGGGACTTTCCTAATTCTAGAAATCCGAGATTGAAAATGGTTACTATTCATTCAAGTAGAATTGAAGTAAATGCTTATGTATAGTTGCAAGAATTGTCCAAGTGCCTAGAAATTGCATGAATAGGATCCGATTACCCTAAAAACCCTCATAAGTAATGCCATGAGACGTATTATACGTAAATCGTGTACGCCGCCTCATTTAACCCGAGGTGGGCCCCTAGTTCCCGAGATTTTTGTTATGTTGACTTAATTGAATTATTTTAAGTAGTATGCAAGTACGATGATTGTTTTGATTGTCCCATTAAATATTACACATTATTTGGATATAGTTGACTCGTAAGAGCGACTCCCGAAGTTCGTAACTTTTGTATACAATTTTGATTAACTCGTAATTTGTTTCTACATTTTCGAAGGACGGCAAATGTAATTGTCCGTCGAGTTTTGAAAAGTAATTTGTTTACCGATTTGTTTACATGCATATGGTTATCTCACTACTCGCTCGTGCGGACTATTATGACATCTTTCACCGCGTCCCGGCCAGGGCATGTATTCGTGCGGTTCCTCGCATTATTCACCGCGCCCTCACTAGAGGGCGGGGCATGTTATATATGTATATGTACTTATGTATGATGATGATGTGATGACGGGGAGGCGGCCGAGACGGCATATGATGATTCCTTTCACCGCGTCCCTCCCTAGAGGGCCGGGCACGTTGCATGCATGTACATGATGATTTTACTTACCGCGTCCCTCATTATAGGCCGGGGCATGTTATGTTTGCATTTGTTCACGATGATTTCTTTAATTATGATACTCGCCTATTATGATTTGGGAAAGCACGTTTTATGTTCAAGGTAAGTTTTATGAGATCCGATTATTGTACTACTTTTCCGTCCTCTTTATTTCCGTATAATTCGCTTATTGTGTTTCGCTTTACATACTCAAGACATATTTCGTACCGACCCCTTTCTTCGGGGCCGCGTTCATGCCGCGTGTGCAGTATATACGTTCGGGTGAGCCGCCAGCCTTAGGGTCCCCGTTCAGCCTATCTTGAAGAGCTCCCTTGTCCGAGCTCCGCATTTTGGTACGACTTTTGTCACGTTCATGTATATTTGATCGTGGCACGGCGGCGGGGCCCCGTCCCGTCATATGTTAGTATGTCCCGTTCGTGTATAGAGGCCTCGTAGACATAAAGTGTGGGTTATGGTTCCGTACGTACAGTACGTGTATGTGATATATGTCTGGGCGGTTATCTACCGCGGACTCCTTGCCGGCCCGCCTATGTATGTGTTTATATAATATGATGGCCGTGTGTGGCCCTTGCTGGTGTTTTCTGAGTGCAGGTAAATTTTGGTTAGCAAGAAAATGGGGAAACTCTGTCCGAATTTTCTAAAATATTTGAGTTACGATTTTTGGCTTTTGGTACGTACGGGTGCCCAGTTCGGGCGCTAGTCGCGGCCCACGGGGTTGGGTCGTGACAGTCACCCATCCTGAAATTGCTCCTTCCTGAGCACGCTTAACCTCACAACTTTGGTGGAATTTAGGGCCTTAATGCTTCCATAATCGCATCCACTTCCTCATATGACCTTCATTACATAATGGGGGCTAGTCGAAGTCTTGCTGCATTCCAAAACATCTCTCCGTAACACGTCCCTTCTTGTACAATTACCATTTTACCTTTTTGATCTTCTATATCACCTTTACAAATCCTTATTATTCCTACTATACAGTACCTACATAGCAAATACACACATATCTTGCCGAACATGCGGCTATTTATCATATTCCGACTATCCTAACTTTCGCGGTGCAGTATAAATACATCCAAACTTACCCTTGTGACCTCTCCATTTCGTCACTTTCCTATGACTTGGCCCTATCGCACGATTTGAGACATTTAAAGAAGGTCAACAATCCTAGATGCCCCGTAGCCTCCCGTTTATAGATGTGGCGCGCTACACACCATAAACAAGACTCTACCTGAC
>NW_026727536.1:0-32037 GCF_029784015.1 Lycium ferocissimum
ATGATATATCGTCTTCCGGATTGGTTATTGATGTTGCTAGGTTGGTTGTTGTTGTTGTTGTTGTTGATTTGGCGAGTTAAATTCTAGGGGTGGCCTATTTACGGAAATCTTCGCCAAATTTCGTAGAGAATTAAGGGCGAAATTGGAATTAAATGCCCAAAAATGTCTCTATTAATGTTTGGCATCTTATGGCTTATTTGTAGACCTTGGGCAGCCCGAGACGTAGGTTGGATTTAGCTTGAGTTTGGATCATATTGGAGAGCGTTTGAGGTATGTAAAGCTCAACCTTCTCTCTTTGCATGCCTTAGTTAAAATAGGCTATGACACGAGCCTCGAGGAAACTCTATTCTCGCAATCCGAGCATGTCTATGATTCGCATTTGTTTCTTGATATTCATATGTTGATGTTATGAAATATTGATCCTATGTCCTTGGAATTATTGATTTGTAAAGGTTGCATGAAAGTTGGTTTTTAAAGAGTTTATTCTTTAACGATTCTAAAACTACGAACGCCCATAACTTTCACGAGAAAAAGCTCGGATTGCTTTGAAATTTTCGTAGAGGGTTTTATGATGTAGGATGAGTATGTCTTCCATAGGGCCCAGCCGGTCCACACCCGACCGTGGGTCCCGCGACGCTCCTTTATGCAAATTTCGACAACTTTTGAAAGAAAATGTTGTAATTATTATTCCGATTTCAAATATGACTATTTTACTTATCTTTTGGATTTATGACAATGATTTTATGCATATGATTCTGTGACACCTCGGAATATTTCCGTACTTGAGTGACGAGTAGAACGATGAAGAGCTTGAGTATATGATGTGTTGATAAGTCGGGAATGGCCAATCATCGGATTTTGTGAAAATAATAAAGTTGTGAAATTGCAGTCCAGTGGTCGTATATGGCACTACACGGCCCGTAAAGTGATTTACGGACCGTATAGTGCGATCGTCCTCAAACGCGCTCAAAAATCTCAAGTTTACCATAAGTGTTGAATGGTTAAATACAACCCGAAAGATACTACGGCCAGAACCGGAGGACGGACGTAAACTGGGTCGTAAAATCGCCGTGTCCTTCAGCCAAACTTTCTGTTTTCCTTATGCTTAAATACGGCCATGGAGGACGGACCGTAAACTAGTATACGGTCCGTAAACTGTGGTTTACGACCACTGTACAGCCGACGACTGTTCATTAAAAATCAGCTTTTGAGTTATTTAAAGGGACTTGGGCATCATTTTATTTCATTCTTCATACACATGACTCAAGAATACTCTAGAACATTCCCAATATCTCTTCCATAGGAATCAAAGAGAATCAAAAGGGAACATCAAGATCAACATCACTAAACTCATGAAACCAAGTGCAAGAACACATCAAAGGATCATCTAGGTCAAGAAATCCCAAGAGAGTTAAACTAGGGTTTTGGTGCTAAGGGTGAATCACCACTCGAAGCTTATTCCTCCATCATTTAAGGTAAGTTTCATGAAATTTACATGCTATTTGAAGTATTATTGAGCTAAGATTCATAGATTGTAGAAGAGTACAACAAATGGGTCATGAATGATGAATAGTGACGTTTTGAGAGATAGTTTGAATCAAGTTGTGATTGTTGTTATGTTGTGGTGTGAATGCATTATAAATGACATTTAGAACATGAAATAAGCATTGGATGTGAAAGAATGAGACGATGGACTTTTAGCTATAATTATAGAGAATTGGTATGAAATTATGAAATGCGAATAAGGCAAATGAATGATGATTGTTGTTAATCATATTGTGATGATTATTATGAATGTTGGGAGTTGATATGGAATATGGCGGGAAGTAGTATAAACAAAGGAAGCGCTGCCCAAATTTCTATAGCTTTAGTAAGTATGTTTTTACAATGACATAGCTAATGTCGATATGAATTCCATTGAAGGTATAGGCAAGCGCATTAAGGAGAACGAACAAGCGATAGAGTAGCTAAGCGACAAGGTATGTGAGGCTAATCCCTTTCCTTCTCGAGCATGAGTCCTATGGCATGAATTTCCTCTTTTACTATAAATGTTCCATCTCCAAGAAAGTTAAGAGTCCTCTCTCATGAATAGCTATACGAGATAAGAAATATAAGATGAATACGAGAATGATGATAGCAAGCTAAAGTCTAGAAATGCTATAGTCTATGATATGATGCCTCTAAGAAGCTAATGATGACATTTATGTAATTTAATGATATTGATCATTGTGCACACTCACCTTATGCTTGTTCCTTCAAGGTGAGGCAGAATACGTAAGAATGCTCATAATGACATCGGGGGTCCACGACCTTACGTCACCCCGATAAAGTATGAATAGCTAAGAGTCCCTATGCATGTATTGTGATAAGTTATGATAAGCATGATGTAATGAGCATATGATGATATTACACCGTACCCACATGGTCGGGCAGTTATTACAGTTATATACATATGATATGATGAATTATGATAAGCATATGATGACGCTAGAGTAAAACAAAGCTACAACATGACTATGAAACGAGTGATAGTAATGAGCCTATGAAGCATGTACGATATGAGATATATGTGATGTGGTCGAGCCCTCGTGGCCGAATACGATATGCTGTCGAGCCTATGAGGCCGAATACGGATAATGATAAAATGCGTATAAATAAATGCGACATGATGATAAGTTTATGCATGTGTTATGATGATGACTAGCTATGTTAAGGGAACGATACCCCCATGTGATGTATATGTATATATGTATCGAGCCCGAGGGCCTAGCACGTGTACCATTAAGCCCATCGAGCCCAAGAGGGCCGAGTACGAATGCCATCAAGTCTATCGAGCCCATGAGGGCCGAGCACGTATGTCGCTAAGCCCATCGAGCCCACGAGGGCCGAGTACGTATAATCCCACGCCTATCGAGCCCAAGAGGGCGAGCACGTATACCGCAATGCCATCGAGCCAAGAGGGCCGAGTACGTATGCTAGCGACCCCATCGAGCCGAAGGGCCGAGTACGAATGATACTAATCTCTAGGAATACGAGTACGAATGATGCCAAACTATATGAATACGAGTATGCTACATGTATGATACCGTTATGAATACGACTATGTTATATGCATGATGCTTGTATGAGCACAACTATGCTTCACGTATGATATCTATATGAGTATGATTGTGTTACCTGTATGATTATACCCTATGCATCACATTCATGTGAGTACGAATGAGATAAGTATATGATATCGTTACGAGTACGATTATGCTATACATATGACAGTGATTAGAGTACGAATATACTACTATCATGTAAGTGCCGAGTAAGGGCTAGGTATATGCAAAGCACGAGAAACGGGCATGAGTATGACGAGATAATAGATATGAGAGGTAAGTAAGTAAAAGGTATGAATTTATGTATGCGAGCACGAAATAGAACATGGAACGCCCCTACGGAAAGCAGGTAAGTATTATGAAGAGAATGTTAATGTCTTCTATCTTATGTCATTTCATATATTACCGTTATGTTTCTCCATCTTTACTGCTCATGCTTTACATACTCAGTACAATATTCGTACTGACGTCCGGTTCTTTGGACGCTGTGTTCATGCCCACAGGTAGACAAGGAGACGGTGCAGTCAGACCGCGTGGCTAGCCAGAGTTACGGAAGCCCTCCCTTATTCCGGAGGTGCTATTTTGAGACATTAATTTGTGTACATGTATTTTGGGCACGGCGGGGTCCTGTCCCGTCCATATGTTCAGTGTTCTAGTAGAGGCTCGTAGATACGCAGTGTGGGTAGTCTGGTCCCATGGCTTTTGTGTATGTACATGTATGTTATTATTTTGATAGCCGAAGGGCCTATGTTTATAAAAGCAAGTGCATTACAGAAAAATGACAGTTTTTCTTATATGAATATGAGCATATAGTATGAATGATAGTAGGTAAGCCGTAGAGTGAGAGGTGTTTGGTGGTTAGCCCCGGATACCCGTCGCGGCCCGTGGTTCGGGTCGTGACAGATTCCTCACGACTCCACTCGTGCATTCTGTTATGCCTTTCGCCGAGTCCCGAGCCGGTTCTGTTGTCGTGCGCATTTTGATATACTCCGGTGTTATGCTGTGTTATGGTTCGCCGAGCACCTCGCTAGAGGGCCGGGTTCCACTCATATTTGGTGATATGTTGTGTATGGCGATATGCTGTGTATGATATGTGACGGGGATACGGAGATTTGAAACTATCTGGTGTTATGCTGTGTTATGGCGCCATCGACAGGCGGGCGACCATATTTTCTGTGCCCTATGCATGATTTATATTTTGAAAGTAACATTTTGATATTTTGGAAATGCATTTACCTTCTGTACGTCTACGTCGATTACGACTCAGATTTGTATACTACATTTTCTACTTTGCATACTCAGTATATATTTCGTACTGACCCCCTTTCTTCGGGGGCTGTGTTTCATGCCCGCAGGTACAGACGCACAGTTTGGTGATCCACCGGTTTAGGACACCCTCTTCTGCTGTTGGAGTGCTCCTCTTATTCCGGAGTCATATTTTGGTATATATCCGTTCGTTGCATTTGTATATATATTTGTTTAGGGGTACGGCGGGGCCCTGTCCCGTCATATGATTTCGTTTGTCTGTTTAGAGGTCTGTGGACATGTATGTGGGTTATGCCCATTCTGTATAGTTGTGTTTGTATGATGTATGTTCTGGGCGATCCCATTCACCGTGGCAGCCTCGTCGGCTTGCATTTATATATGTTTTAGGCCGATGCGCCATTCGATAGCCTTGCCGGCTTTTGATATATATTCGGTTGTGTTTGAGACTGTTTGAGACAGCTTGATATAATCTGAGACAGCGTTTGATATTTATGCCCGTATAAGCAATCTGTTTGCGAATCGGATTTATGAGTGTGTTTGGGTGCCTAACTCGGGCACTAGTCATGGCCTACGGGGTTGGGTCGTGACACTTCCCTTACCACTTTAACCCATTTAAACACAATCCAAGAATTCTCATAAAATCTTTCGAGAATCTTCTCCAATTCCCTCAAATGTATCGACCTTTAGGTGCTGGTAGAGAACCAAGCATTTTGACAAATTTTCATAGGTAGCTTATATGATTCCTTACACTGCCACGCTTATTTCAGCTCTAAGTCCATCCTCATCCTTGACCAGTACCGCGGAATTGCCTCACACAAGTTTACTCCTTATTTCCTTCTTCATTCCCACTGCTCGCTTCCAGTTTCTCGTCTAAATCTATCTTACTACATTTACTGCGCTATGCGGTCTAAATTTTCCTTGCATTCGAGTACCTTAAGCTTTAAATTCTCGCATAATCCATCAACTTTTTCTTCTAAATGACTGTACATATCTTTTCCTTTGAATGTAGGTTGCTACCATCTAGTATTTACACGCTTTTTAAATAATTCATTTCCATTTCGACCCTCTCTTATTGCTAGCACCGCACCTTTCCGTTGTCATAGGCATTACTAAGTTCTGAGTCAAGCATTCCGCCTTTAAGGCTTTCACTGTACAATACTTCCTAAATTGTTATGCAACATTGAAACTTCGCATCCATGTAACTTGCTCGTGGTGACTATTCCACTTGACTTCCCATCTCAATCCATCATTCACTTCCCCCCTTTTAGTTTGAATCTTACCTTCGTCACTTGTAACTCCTCGCTATAAAATCATTCGTATGAGCCCTTATTATGTGGAAACACCAGTTTATTCCTATCTACCTTATGCTTGAGCTGAAGCCGCGATACTCACGCGATGTACCTCCTTGGGATTAATGCTGCTCTTCCGTCATATGCATATCTATTAACTCTACCCCGTAATTTATTTATTATTGTACGACTGCCATGTTGGATTCTCCACCCGTCTTACGTTCTACGGCCCATATCCTGTGTCATCTCATTCTTACGCCTTCGGCGGTCACATTGCCTTGGATAGTCGGAGGCTACTTCTTTGATGGTCTCTGTTGGTTACCCGCTTATTGCCACCACTATCAACTATAAGGGGATTGCCTTTAGCCCTATGTTTCTTTCATTACTTCTATCAACACCCATCGACCATCTTGTATGCTCGCCATTTCCACTAATATAACTCATATTCACTCTATACTCTCTATACCGTGTCGTCCTCAACTTAGCCTCTCTTAACTCACCTTCTCCTCAAAAATCTTTTTTTAAGACTTTCACTGCATAAATCACCGAGGACGCGATTACATTTGTTGCAGTCTTGATATATATATAAATTCAGTTCATTGATCGTTTACAATCAAACCTTGTTTCATCTTTTGTCTTAATTCTCATCCTTTTTCTCAAATGATTTCATTCATAGGACAATAGTCCTAAACATTGAGTATCATTGACTCCCCTTTGATAAAGCTGCAACTTAAGATTCAACGTCGCCCTTTGCATAATTTCCTCTGATCAATTCACACTGCCATAGAAGTACTATCCTCTATTACATCGACATATTAATGGCAGGGTAATACATGGTCCTTTTAGAATTCTCCGAAAAGATGTTGTGTAAAGTCGCCCTCCACATATAAGATATCTTACTCGATAGTCGGTTCCATACCTCGGATCATAATTTAATTAGCCACACCGCTCTCATGGCTTGATTAAAAGTTTCAATCGCTTCACGACACTTACTAACATTTCCTCGTAGTATTAGGGGATCCGCAGGGTTTGATTCTCTTCTATCCTCCGCTTATCGAGTTACTGCTCTAGTAGGCTTCCCTCCTATTGCCTCTCTCCTACTCTTCCTTCCTTGTTTCTGACACTTCTACCATGTACATCACATATGCTGGGCGTTCATCACTTGTCATCCTTTTGTTTTACCGATCACTTTTATCTTATTTTCGCCTTATCCTCATATCTATAATAGCAATCTCTGCCGTAATGTCATCTGAACAGATTCCTGGAGGTATGACTTAAACTATAACACAGAACACAACCGTGATCACAAGGTCAACCAGTTACTAGGCAAAGCGCTTTTGTGAGCACATCTCTTCTGGTCTTTTTTCTCAAAGTATCGCCAAGGTCATTAAGGTTGGCTTATAGTGACATGAAAGTCTCTCCCACTATACTTCTCAGGCAAAGCATAGCTTAACAATCTTATTCGGTGCATCGTGCATCGGCTTACACATACACATCAAATTTATCTCATAACTTAAGATCTCCCAAAACGAAGGAAACTAACCAAACTTTCTAACTTACAACTTCTTCTGGAGTGCTTATCCCTTTAATCCTCCTTAGTATATAAAAATTCTTTCTACCTCAAGCACACCATTCTCCCTTCCCATGTTCTTTATTCCATCCTAACCTATTCATCCTTTCCTTAGTATAATACATACTTGCTATGTCTATCCCACATTTTGGTCACTAGCTCCGTCCTTCATCACTCGTTGCTGGCCCCTTTTTTCTTTCTTTTCACGGCAATGCCGTATACAGTTCCCACAATTTCCTTTAGATTCTTGGGAAAATTTTGGCAGAGTTTCTCTTGTAAACATAACAATCCCAAAGCTGTACATAGCCTAGAGAACACGTCCCATGCCTTAATAGGACATATATCGGGACATTCATAATATGCAACTCTGTAACACAAGATCACTTACCGTTAAAGGATATAAATAATAGAGCTTGTCTCATACGTTGTGCCTGCACACTCGGTCTAGAATTCCAATATATACGCATACACATATTATCATATATATATTTTTTTCTCACACTGTCAATCAACTTACTCGTAAATCACAATTCTGGCTATCACTAGTGTTATATCCCGCATTTTTGTGTAATCAGATAATTCAAGACAATCGCGGGAGTACAACAAGCAAGGCCATATTTTCATTTTTGTTAAGCATGTGAATGGCTTATGAAGAATTTAGAAGCGGAGGTATCAAGAAAGGTCAAGGGCATAAAGGGAAATTCGTACTACGCCTCATAGAAATACAAAGGAAGGCGAAGGGTAAATTTGGAAGTTGGAAAAATGTTTCATGAATTACAAGAACTAGCCCAAAAATAAGTGGGCTTGAATTTTTAAAGGAATGGACAAGGCCCAACCGGCCATAGGGCATGGGCTAGGCCCATAATTAGTTAATTCATAAGGATAAATAAGATGACTAAGATCTTAGTCAATTTTCTAGAAATTTCAAGAAAGGTAAGAAAGGGACCATGTAACAATATTTTTATGATTGAGGGACCTATTCATAAATATGGGAAAAGTTTGGTGGAAGACTTGTGGGTATTTATGTAGAAAATCATCTAATATTCATCAAATTATCTAGAAATTTCAAGAAGAGAAAGAAGGAGAAAAGAAGGAGAAAATCTTCAAGGCCATTCGGCCAAGTAAAGAATTCCAAGAAAGTTGCAAAAAAATTTCTTCAAAAATTATTTCCTACCAATTAAAGGGTCCTTAACAAAGTGGAGTATTCATTTGGGCAAGGAAAATCCATATTCACACAAGTTGGTCAAGAGAAGGGTTAAAGAAAAAGGTAAGGAATTCATCCCCTATTTATGTATATTGTATGTTGTGCATGTTGTAGTGAATGAAAATGAAGGAAATTCTTGAAGGACAAAGATGTAGGGGTGTGGCCGTGCACACCCATATGTATGTAGGAGTCATGTTTTAATCCCATGTTTGGTTGTTATTGTTATGAATATTAGATTGGTAATGGAAGTTGAATGGTGTTGGAGAGATTGTAGTTGTGCATGTATAATGTGTGAAGCCGTGTGTGCATGGTGTGTGTGTGGCCGTGCATATGTGGTGAATTGTGAGGGAATAATGAGCAAGTTTTACTTAGTATTTTAGTTGTTGTGTTGTAAATTTTATATTACAAATAAAGGCTTGATAAGTTTGGTGAAGTGTTGTAAGTAGAAGAAAGTGGTAAATGGAGATTATGTGCCTTGAATGGAGTATGTGAATTGCTAGTGTAATTGTTGAGTGGTGTTAATAGTTTGGCCGGGTTTGAATTCCGGGTTGTTGTTGATTGAAATTTGGCTATATTGAATGTTGAGGATGGTATATTTACAAAGGAAGTCGCCGAAATTTCGGTAGCCAAGTGTTTCCTTAAGATTCTAACTCTACGAACCCTAATAAGAGTTTTGGTAAATATGACCAATTTGCATATTTTGACGAGATTGCGACGTGAATTCGGAATAGCTAAAGAAGCGAGAAAGAGGTATGTAAGGTTTCCCCTTCCTTTCTTGGCATGTCTTAGATGTGGTAGGCTTGAATACGTACCTCGGGGACAATCCCTCTCCTAGAAATCCGAGATTGAAAATAGTTACTATTCATTCAAGAAGATTGAACCAAAAGTGCATGAATTGCGAAAGAAATGTCCAAATATCCTAGAACTTGCAAGGATAAGACCCGATTACCCTAAGACCTTCATGAGTAACGTCATGACACGTAACATATGTAGATGATATACGTTGCTATAAAAATGAAAGTACGAGAATGTTAAACCATTGTTGGATAACCCAATTCTATTATAGGTAATGACTATTCTAAAGATTCTAAGTACAAGGAATTATGCCTTATGACCCCGATGGATGTGTGTGCACCCGACATACGTGTAAGTATATGATAACAGAATCAGAGCGCTATAGGCGCTGATAAATATGCATGATATAAGTATAAGTATATGATAGTAGAATCAGAGCGCTATAGACGCTGGTGAATATATATATATGATATAAGTATATACATATGACACAAAAAGAATCAGAGCGCTATAGACGCCGATATATGTATATGATATGAGTATATGTATATGATGAAAGAGCCGGGCGCTATAGACGCCGACAATTATACATGATATATGCATAGATGTACGGGGAAGATGGAGGTAAGGGCAGAGCGTTATATACGCATATCCACCTGATCAGTTGGAGTATGGCACATGATATCGTCCCGGACGCGGGATGTGCATATTTATGGTTAAATGGATCGGCTGCCGACGCCTCGGCAATATGATATATTCTATTTTTTTTTATGTATATATGTATATATGAGTAAGGACAGCTAAGAAAGCACGGCATCTGCCCAAGGGCACTTATAAGTACAGGTTATGCTTCTATCCCAGGACTTGAGTTGTAATTCTTTTATGTCATTATGCATGATTTATGTTCTCGCATATTACTATTCATGCCTTACATACTCGGTACACTATTCGTGCGACGTCCCTTCTTGTGGACGCTGCGTTTCATGCCGCGCGAGGTCGGCGGACGGGCGGATTTGATCCTTAGGAGCTCTACCGGTCGCACTTGACGGCGCTCCGGTTGTTCGGAGCCTTACTTTCGTGGTACTCTTTTGTGTATATTTTCGGGCACGACGTACTTGGCCCTTTCTATGTATAAGTGTATTATGTCTAGAGGCTCGTAGACGGATATGTACGATCGATTATGTACGTTAAATATGTGGTATTTTGGCGTTTAAATGTTGTTGTATGATGTGACGCGAAGCTAGCGGTCTATGTTCATAATGACGTGGCTAATGTTAATGTTCGGTTCGGAAAAAAAAATATACGTACTATTCGTACGACTTGCTAAAAGGTACGGGTAAAATGATAGGTAAGGGGTGCCGGTACAAGTATCGGGTACTCGTCACGGCCCCTAGTTGGGTCGTGACGAAGTGGTATCGGAAGCGATTCGGTCTAGGGGTTTTTCTACGAGCCGTGTCCAGGAGAGTCTTGTTTATGGGTGTGTAGCGCGCCACACTTATAAACAGGAGGCTACAGGGCATTTAGGAAATATGACCTTCTTTGTATTCTAAGATCGTGCGATAGAGCTATGCTACCAGGTTTCCATATTCCTTTCCTAATCCTGTGTTATGGTTTCAGTAATGCCGCCAAAGAAGAAAGCTAGGACAGCCCAGGAGGGCGAGACAGCAGCTCCGGGCCAGCCGATGGCAGAGGCCATCCAGTTATTGACTCAGTTAGTTGCCGCACAGGCTCAGCGGCAAGATACGGACTCGGGAGACAGGGCAGTAAGTGCTAGGGCCCGAGATTTTATCGCCCTAAGACCCCCGGAGTTTTATGGGTCAAAACCAGAGGAGGACCCGCAGAATTTCATAGACGAGACGCTGAGGACACCGAGGATTATACATGCTTCGGATACGAGTCGGTGGAATTGGCATCGTACGGTTGCGGGATGTAGCGATCCCGTGGTATGATAGTTGGAGATCTCGGGGAGCAAATGCCCCTCCCCCGTTTGGCGGGGAGTTTGCGAGGCATTTCGCGACATTTCTGCCGCCGGAAGTTCGACGAGCTCGGGTGATATGTTCTTAAATCTCAAGCAAGGGAATATGAGCGTCAGGGAATACAGCCTCCGCTTTAACTCGCTGGCCAGGTATGCCCCAGCCATGATCGCTGATATGGGGGATCATGTACATCGATTTGTGAGTGGATTGGGGCCGCATATAATTAAGGAGTGCTTGACGGCCTCACTCCAGGATGGGATGACTATTGCTCGCATACAGGCCCATGCCCAAAACCTGGAGGAGCAACACCAGCTACGCGGAGAAGAGCGCTATCCAGATAGGGGCTCCAGAAGAAGGGGCAGATTTCCCAGGGCTAGAAGTGAGTATAGAGGGGGACAGACACAGGAGCAATCTAGGTATTCAGGTCAAGCAGCGGCCAGCGCACCCCCTCATTTTGCTGATAGAGCTTCAGAGTCCCAGAATAGAGCTGATTCTAGCAGAATGATGCCACCCCCGCCACGGTGCGCGCGATGTGGTAGGCCACACTCTGGAGAGTGTCGCGCGGCTGGTGGTTGTTATACTTGTGGGCGGGTTGGCCATCTGATGCGTGATTGCCCATTGAGGTACGAGGGAGACCAAGCCCAGCCCGCCGGGTCCGCGGTTGGTTCGTCGTCGACCGTACGCCCTCTCGGACAGACTTCCCAAGCTCCAGCGGGACGTGGTCGAGGTAGAGGAGGAGCATCCAGTTCGGCCGGCCCTCCCCACCGCCTATATGCACTGACAGGGCGACAGGACCCTGAGCCTTCCGCAGACGCGGCCACAGGTATTTTTTTCGGCACCTTCTATGATATGCGTGTCAGTTGATTCGAATTCTATCTTATCTTACGCTGTCTTTTGTATTGCTGACCATATTAAGGATTCGGGAATTAGGACGGAAAGTAGCCATACGTACAAGTAAAAAAACGAATACTAGAGATTGCGGAGGGTAGAACTGTAAATAAAGGAGAAGATGTGTTACGTGGGCGTTTTGAAAACTGCTAAGACCCCAACTCGTTCCGTATTATGTGATATAAGCAGTGCGAGGGAGTAGAAGCGAAATACTAATGCTAAGGGCGAAATGCATTAAAGTTTCAAGGTTAAGCGTGCTAGGGTGAGAGCAATTTCACGATGGGTGACCCCCGGGAAATATCGAAAATTCCATAAATGTGGGAACAAGAGACGAATGTAAAATTAGGTAGCCCGGTGTAAATTACGGTGTGTGGAGTGGTTAGAAACCCTATAAAAGCCATGTAGGCGGAGACGGACTAGACTAGCGAAGGGGCGGACATGTTGAACCAAAAATGGACTATGACGATTCAAGGACCAACAAGAGGGACTTGTTAACGCAGAGCCAGCGTTCGGAGTTAAATCAATTAGCCTATGACTTGAAGGCAACCTACGCTCTTAGAATGGATAGGTTGAGCGATATGTGAGATATCTGTGAAGGAGACCTCCCCGAAGTGTTATAATGCACCATGAGGTCAGTTTAACATTCGAGGACGAATGTTTTAAAGGGGGGGAGGATGTTATATCCCGCATTTTTGTGTAATCAGATAATTCAAGACAATCGCGGGAGTACAACAAGCAAGGCCATATTTTCATTTTTGTTAAGCATGTGAATGGCTTATGAAGAATTTAGAAGCGGAGGTATCAAGAAAGGTCAAGGGCATAAAGGGAAATTCGTACTACGCCTCATAGAAATACAAAGGAAGGCGAAGGGTAAATTTGGAAGTTGGAAAAATGTTTCATGAATTACAAGAACTAGCCCAAAAATAAGTGGGCTTGAATTTTTAAAGGAATGGACAAGGCCCAACCGGCCATAGGGCATGGGCTAGGCCCATAATTAGTTAATTCATAAGGATAAATAAGATGACTAAGTCATCTTATTTGGTCAATTTTCTAGAAATTTCAAGAAAGGTAAGAAAGGGACCATGTAACAATATTTTTATGATTGAGGGACCTATTCATAAATATGGGAAAAGTTTGGTGGAAGACTTGTGGGTATTTATGTAGAAAATCATCTAATATTCATCAAATTATCTAGAAATTTCAAGAAGAGAAAGAAGGAGAAAAGAAGGAGAAAATCTTCAAGGCCATTCGGCCAAGTAAAGAATTCCAAGAAAGTTGCAAAAAAATTTCTTCAAAAATTATTTCCTACCAATTAAAGGGTCCTTAACAAAGTGGAGTATTCATTTGGGCAAGGAAAATCCATATTCACACAAGTTGGTCAAGAGAAGGGTTAAAGAAAAAGGTAAGGAATTCATCCCCTATTTATGTATATTGTATGTTGTGCATGTTGTAGTGAATGAAAATGAAGGAAATTCTTGAAGGACAAAGATGTAGGGGTGTGGCCGTGCACACCCATATGTATGTAGGAGTCATGTTTTAATCCCATGTTTGGTTGTTATTGTTATGAATATTAGATTGGTAATGGAAGTTGAATGGTGTTGGAGAGATTGTAGTTGTGCATGTATAATGTGTGAAGCCGTGTGTGCATGGTGTGTGTGTGGCCGTGCATATGTGGTGAATTGTGAGGGAATAATGAGCAAGTTTTACTTAGTATTTTAGTTGTTGTGTTGTAAATTTTATATTACAAATAAAGGCTTGATAAGTTTGGTGAAGTGTTGTAAGTAGAAGAAAGTGGTAAATGGAGATTATGTGCCTTGAATGGAGTATGTGAATTGCTAGTGTAATTGTTGAGTGGTGTTAATAGTTTGGCCGGGTTTGAATTCCCGGGTTGTTGTTGATTGAAATTTGGCTATATTGAATGTTGAGGATGGTATATTTACAAAGGAAGTCTTTGCCGAAATTTCGGTAGCCAAGTGTTTCCTTAAGATTCTAACTCTACGAACCCTAATAAGAGTTTTGGTAAATATGACCAATTTGCATATTTTGACGAGATTGCGACGTGAATTCGGAATAGCTAAAGAAGCAGAAAGAGGTATGTAAGGTTTCCCCTTCCTTTCTTGGCATGTCTTAGATGTGGTAGGCTTGAATACGTACCTCGGGGACAATCCCTCTCCTAGAAATCCGAGATTGAAAATAGTTACTATTCATTCAGTAAGATTGAACCAAAAGTGCATGAATTGCGAAAGAAATGTCCAAATATCCTAGAACTTGCAAGGATAAGACCCGATTACCCTAAGACCTTCATGAGTAACGTCATGACACGTAACATATGTAGATGATATACGTTGCTATAAAAATGAAAGTACGAGAATGTTAAACCATTGTTGGATAACCCAATTCTATTATAGGTAATGACTATTCTAAAGATTCTAAGTACAAGGAATTATGCCTTATGACCCCGATGGATGTGTGTGCACCCGACATACGTGTAAGTATATGATAACAGAATCAGAGCGCTATAGGCGCTGATAAATATGCATGATATAAGTATAAGTATATGATAGTAGAATCAGAGCGCTATAGACGCTGGTGAATATATATATATGATATAAGTATATACATATGACACAAAAAGAATCAGAGCGCTATAGACGCTGATATATGTATATGATATGAGTATATGTATATGATGAAAGAGCCAGGGCGCTATAGACGCCGACAATTATACATGATATATGCATAGATGTACGGGGAAGATGGAGGTAAGGGCAGAGCGTTATATACGCATATCCACCGATCGGTTGGAGTATGGCACATGATATCGTCCGGACGCGGGATGCCCGGACGCGGGATGCATATATTTATGGTTAAATGGATCGGCTGCCGACGCCTCGGCAATATGATATATTCTATTTTTTTTATGTATATATGTATATATATGAGTAAGGACAGCTAAGAAAGCACGGCATCTGCCCAAGGGCACTTATAAGTACAGGTTATGCTTCTATCCCAGGACTTGAGTTGTAATTCTTTTATGTCATTATGCATGATTTATGTTCTCGCATATTACTATTCATGCCTTACATACTCGGTACACTATTCGTACTGACGTCCCTTCTTGTGGACGCTGCGTTTCATGCCGCGCAGGTCAGCAGACAGGCGGATTTGATCCTTAGGAGCTCTACCAGTCGCACTTGACAGCGCTCCAGTTGTTCCGGAGCCTTACTTCTGTGGTACTCTTTTGTGTATATTTTCGGGCACGACAGTACTTGGCCCTTTCTATGTATAAGTGTATTATGTCTAGAGGCTCGTAGACAGATATGTACAGTCAGTTATGTACAGTTAAATATGTGGTATTTTGGCGTTTAAATGTTGTTGTATGATGTGACGAAGCTAGCGGTCTATGTTCATAATGACGTGGCTAATGTTAATGTTCGGTTCGGAAAAAAAATATACGGTACTATTTGTACGACTTGCTAAAAGGTACGGGTAAAATGATAGGTAAGGGGTGCCGGTACAAGTATCGGTACTCAAATCGCGGCCTAGTTGGGTCGTGACAACTAGGTCACTAACAAATATAGTCATCTTAAATTGTTGGGTTGGCTCAGATTTTTCACCTTAACAAAATCATCACATCGGGAGTAATATATGACAGTGTAGGACCCGAATCAATCGGCGCATAAATATCATAAGAGATTACTGAAAATATACCTGGGACAATAGCAGAGGGGTACTCAAGATCCTGTCGCCCGGCTAATGCGTAGGTATGGGCGGGATCCACTCAGACTGGGCATTTCTCTTTGATCCCTATCACAACCTGCTACTATCTGCGGCCTCCGCCTAGGAGGGCGTACTGATGATGAAGAGCTAGCTACCACTCCCGTAGACCGAACCTTATCTTTACCACGTAGCGATGGACAATCGCGCCTAAAATGGCCTGGCCGAGCACAGGCATAACAACCATCTGAACCCAAGCGGCACGGTCCAGAATGTAACTTTCTGCATTGACTACATCGGGGTACGTGTATTTTCATCTATCTTGAATCACCCCTATTCCGAGAATTGGGAACTCTGAGACTCTAGGGCAGCCTAGAATTAGTAGATCCATCAAACATCAGACCAGGAAACTGTGGAGGAGCGCTAGTTGTTGAACGAACTGAGTGCATAGAGAATTGTTGTCTCGGAGCGCCCCTAAACTCATGATCAAACCCCAAAGAACTAACTCTCTTTCTCCGACCCCTGTTATCGTGGCCCACATCCTGCCGCTGAGCCTGAGCGGCTACTAACTGAGTCAGTAAAAGAATGGCCTATCTCATCTCTTGGCCCGAGGTATCTGGAGGAGGGGTTGGGGGTGCTGGAGCTAAAGTTGAGGTTCCCATCTGATCCTCTAAAGTGGGCGAGGTACGGGAAAATCGAGGTAGGGCCTTATTTTGGGGTTTACTCTCCTCCATATCCATAGATGGCCCCCGTTCAAGCCCTTCGCAATCCGCCTTGCCCTTTGGGTCGCGTAGCTTTTCCTTTCATCAACTTTGCTGAAATCATGAACGCACCATTAGGGAGGGAAAATCTTATAACATGGCTCTATAGCACGATCTAGTAAGAATAAGAATGGTCATTTTTGTTATATCCCGTATTTGGTACATTGGGATAATCCGAGCTAACCATGATAAGTTAAGGACAAGACTATTCCGGGATACGAGGTAGAGACTTTAACCTCCGATTTTTGTTTTAAAGCACAAGTTGCTTATGATTTTATTGGTATGGAATATTAAGGAAGATTAGGGGTTGAAAGTTAATTAAGGGAAGTTAATATTTCATGAAACAAGCCATGTGTGGCCGTGTGGCTTGAAGTGGGCTCCCACCCATGGCTTGGCCAAATTTAATTGATCCAAGCCATGTGTGGGGCATAGTCCACTTGGATGAATTATATATGCTCATACTAGATGACTAGCAAGACAAATCATATTCATCTTTTACCTTAGAAACTTAGAGAAAAAAAAAGAGAAGACCATTCGGCCATGGCAAGCCAAAATTTATGACCATGAATAGTGATCAAAAAAATATTTTCTTCTAGCATTTCAACTAATTGGAAGGCCCTTATTAACGTGGAGTAGTTGTTGGAGCAATCAAACCGTTCATTCTTGCAAAGCACAAACCCTAGCCAAGTTGAGGAACTAAGTGATAAAGGTAAGGTTTAATCTCCTTTTATATGTGTTATGGATGGTTTGTGTATGTTGTAGTATGTGGAAATGAATGAAATTCATAAAATTATGGTGTTGATGTTATAGCCGTATAGGGGCTGCCTTGGTAGGGCATGGTGAATTGGTTTTACTTAATATTTTGATTGTTGTTGTTGTGGATTCTATGATGTGAATGAAGGTTTAATGGTTCGAGTTGGAGTTGTAATTGTTTGTGGGTTGTTGTAGAAGCTAATATGATGTTAATATCATTTCTTACAATTGTGTGGATAATGTTGTTAACGTGTGGTTATTAGTATAATTCATGAATTTGGAAGAGAGGAATGTGTTGTTGTTGTTCTTATGTAGTTTGGAGGTTTCGGGTTATGTTGTATGTTGGTTGTGTTGTTTTGAATATTGTGCGGATTTTTTGACGTGTTCTTGAGTCTTGTTTGAATGGTTTTGGATTAGTACTTGAATGTGTGAGCGTTGATGTTGGCTTGATTGTATGTAGTTGAATTGAATGTAAATGGAATACCGTCGAATTATGTGGAAGAAGGTTGCCAACGTTAGAATGCATTTGAATTAATTGTTGATATTGTTAATATGATTGTTGGTATTGTTGTTGGTGATTTGGCCGAGTTGAATTCTCGGGGTTGTTGAATTTATAGGGAAAATGCTGCCCGAATTTATGTAAATAAAGTGCTAGCTTGGGATTGAATTCTTAAGTACCTATAGCTAATGTTTGGTACCTACTGACGTTGTTGTATATCTTGGGAAGCCCGAGACTTAAGTCTGATTAGCTTAGGAAGCGGACAAAGTATGTAAAGCTTATCCCTTCTTTCTTTCGGCATGTCTTAGATGTAAGTAGGATATGATACGAGCCTTGGGGTGACTCCATTCATAAGATCCGAGCATTTCCACGATTCTTATTCACTTCTTGATGTTAGCATTCTTAATATAGTCGAGCCGTGGTCCTTGTGTCTTTTGTATGATTTTCAATAAATGTTGCATAAAGAGTTTTTGTTCCTAACGGATTCTACGTCGAATAAGGTCCCTAACTTTCACAAATGGGCTCGGATTGCTTTGATATGTTCGTAAAAGATTCTATAGCGAATAATGCCCGTAACTTTCATGGGCGGGCTCGGATTGGCTTGATACATGTCTACGATCCCTAAGATTCTCTTTAACGTAGTCCTAATGGCAATTAGAATGGATTTAATATGACTATCGTTTTAATGCTCGAGCTTGATTACCTACTTATCTATCGAGTCTGAAATGATGATTTATATGCATATGGTTTCTCACTACTCTGCTCGTGCTAGCTGTTATTACTTCTTTCACTGCGTCCCGGGCCAGGGCATGTATTCGTGCACAACTCCACTGCATTATTCACCGCATCCCTCACTAGTGGGCCGGGGCACGTTTTATGTATATGTATATGATGATATGATGACATGGGAGAGGCGGCCAGGATGGCATATGATGACTTCATTCACCGCGTCCCTCATTAGAGGGTCGGGACACGTTATATGTACATGTATATGATGATTTTGTTTACCGAGTCCCTCACTAGAGGGCCGAGACACGTTATACATGCATATGTACATGATGATTATTTACTTATGTCACTCAGTCCCATAATGGGCTGGATATGATATTGATACGCATGATTTATGTTTCAGAGGCAAGCCTTATGATATTCTATGCTCCTTAATTCAGTATGATCCTGTTTACTGTATTTCATGCTTTACATGCTCAGTACATATTCCGTACTGACCCCCTTCTTCGGGGGCTACGTTCATGCCCGCAGGTACAGATACTCGTTTCGCTGATCCGCCAGCCTAGGATTTCCATCCAGCTATCTTGGAGTGCTCCCTTGTTTCGGAGCCTATATTTTGGTACAGACTCTTTCGTTGCATATGTATATGTCTATTCAGGGGTACGACGGGGCCCTGTCTTGTCATATGATACTATTGTTACTCTTAGAGGTCTGTAGACACATATGTGGGTTGTGAATAGTTACTGTTCAGTTGTGTCCGTGTGATTCATGTTTTGGGCGGTTCCACTCGCCGTGGCAGCCTTATCGGCTTGCGTATGCATATATGTTTTGGGATAGTGCATGTTATGATAGCCTTGTCGGCTTATACACGATATGTATATATGCGACGCCTTGCCCTTCTGTATGTCTAAGTTCTTGTTATGCTAGCTATGGTCTGATTGTAGTTGACAGGTGTGAACGGGTGTCCAGCTCGGGCACTAGTCACGGCCTACGGGGTTGGGTCATAAAAAAGTGGTATTAGAGCGATTCATCCTCGGAGTGTCTACAGACCGTGTCTAGTAGAGTCTTATTTATCGGTGTGTGGTGCACCACATCTATAAACAGGAAGCTACGAGACATTTAGGATGTCATCTTTCCTTCTTACTCTAGATCGTGCGATAGAGCCGTATTGTCACGACCCAGCTAGGGGCCGCGACGGGTACCCGAGGCCAACCACGAGCACCGTTCACTCTACTATCCCTTCCTGATCGTTACTGATCCTTTCGCAAATCTTATACGCCAATTGTAGGGAATACATATTTTCTATATGGAACATAAATACTTGCATGCATTTGCCCTTCGGCCTTCAAAACATATATGCATATATACATAATAATGCTATCCTGTGAGACCATCCGACCCACACTGCGTGTCTAGGAGCCTCTATTGACCTACTGTACATATAGACGGAACAAGGCTCCGTCATACCCAAAATAGATAGATATACAACAAAAGAATTGGTCATAAGCACCTCCGAACAATGGGGTGCTTTCAATCGGCCCCAATCGGAACTACGGATCCGGGTCGAAGCTCGACTCACGTCTGCACACTCGTGGGCATGAACACAGCGTCAAGAAATGGACGTCGGTACGAATAATGTACCGAGTATGAGAGACATAAACGATGAAGGGGAAAGCGAGTGCTAACATAGTGTGAACATCATATGAAATATCGAATAACAATTTTGAAAGAACTAATGCATGCTGTCTTACTCATACTCATCATAATCTCACATATGCATAATATGTAACTGCCCGCCCTTATCGGTACGGTGTGATCATCAATAACATTTGCCCGCGTCCGGGTCTTTCCTCATGCCGCCCACTTAGTGGTGTCTGCCCATGCCAACTGGCCATGGTGTATATGGTCGCTCGCCTTAGCGGATTGCCCGCCAACTAGGCGCGGTGTATATAGTGCCCGCCTTAGCGGTATTTGCCCGCCAACTAGGCGCGGTGTATATATCATCCTTACAAAATCAATCATTACCCATTACTATTAATCATCTCAAGAATGCATCATACTTTTATCGTGGCTTGACATCATATGCTCATTATGGTATACTTATCGTAATACATATATATGAAAACCTTTAGGACATCTATACTTCATCGGGGTGACGCGAGGTCGTGAACTCTCGATTCCTTTATGAACGTTTATAAGCATTCTGCCTCACTCGGTGGGATTAGTATATGAGGTGAGTGTGTGCAATGAATAACATCATATCATGACCATCTGGTCTTTGCGTACTCTAACTCATTACCTTGTGTAGCAAATCGTGGTCATAAGTTTTCGGGATTTTTAAGGAGTCCACGAAGAAGAAGGAAATCATGCTACAAAATTCATGCCATGGAAAGAAGAGACTAGTCTCACATACCTTGGTCGCTTAGCTAGGTTATCGCTCGCTTGCTCTTCTTCAATATCGCGTCGTTACCTTCATAAGAGAATTCGTATTACACTTAGTAAGCTAATGACAAGAACGCGTCACTAGTTCTAGAAGAGTTGGGCAGTGCTTTCGTTGTCTATACTACTTTTCCCGTGTTCTATATCCACTCCCAATGTTCCTAACATTATTCACAATGTCGCAACCAAAAGTCGTCGTTTACGTACATTTATCAAAAACCACCATCTTCTCCAATTCCCCCTTATTTCTACTTCTAGCTCCTCCTTGCGTTTTCGTGCGTTTCATACTCATTTCGTGATATAAACATCATTTATAGCATATTATAATCACAACCCTTCAATATTCCTAATTCAAGTCAACTACTATTCACTTGTGTCACTATTCACCCACAATGACCCATTTCTATGTTCCCTTATATTTCAAGTGTCTAAGCTTCCCAATACTTCAAACAATGTAGAATAATCATAAAACTTACCTTGATGGTGGTTGGAAAATCTTTAAATTGAAATACTTCGCTTTAGCAAAACCCTAGTTCTTCCTTCTTGGGATTTCTTCACTTAGATGACCTTTGTTGTGTTCTTATACTTGGTTTCATGAATTGATGGGCCGATTCTTTGTTTTTCCTTTGATTCTCTTGAGTTCTTGTGAGGAATATTTTGGAGAGTTCTAGAAGTCTCTGAATCGTGTTGGTGGAAAAATGAAGTGAAAAGAAGCCCAATTCCCTTTTTTAATAAGTCAAAATCTGGTCTTTAATGAAAAATCGTCGGGATGAGCCAAAGGCCGTAAATTGCGCCACGGACCGTATTGTGGTTTACGGTCCGTCCACCGTGGACGTATTTAACCATTTCAAAAAGACATTTAAAGTTGAACCGGAGAACATGGCATTTTACGGTCGAGGTTTACGGTCCGTAAACTAGTATACGACCGTCCTCCAAATCGTATTTAACCATTTCACACTTAATGTAAAAGTGGAATTTTGGCAATCGGAGACGACGCACTATACGGTCCGTAAATCACTTTACGGGCCGTATAGTGCCATATACGAACCGGTGAATAAAAATTTCCGCAACCTTTCTTATTTTAAATTCATCTTTAGCCATTCCCGCCCTAGCGAAACACCATATATTCACGTCTTCCATAATTCTACCCCTCACACAAGCACGGAGAAATTTCCGAGGTGTAACACGTATTATCAGGATGATTCCTCCCTAACGAATTGTTATGTTTACAGCGATGCCTCCAAAGAAAGCGACAACCGCCCAAAGGCAGTTAGGGCCGGGAGAGACCACCGTATTTGGAGAGTTATGTGGCTCATGCCCGGCTTATGCTTCCTCGAGGTTGTGCTCCGCCGACGGCCGAGCTCTCACACACCGTCACTATCAAAGGAGTATAGGGTGGCGGCCGGGCACCGAAGATCGGGCGCTCCACCGCCGGCCCCGAGGTCCCGGTTCGAGCCTCCGCCCTCGGCCCGGGGGCGGAGGATAGGCATGAGAGATGCGGTCCGGTTGGCCGACCGTACCACCGGCGGGCGGACTCGCGCAGCACGCATTAGAGGTGATTACGCGGACAGCATGATAGTCCGAGGGCACGTGATTTTTGACTGTAATCTTTGATTTTTTCGGTCGAAGTCCGGTGAGGACCCGCCGAATTCATTCGGCGATGCAGCGTACGTTGCGGCTAACCAAGGCTTCCCCGAGACCGAATCGCGGAGTTAGCGTCGTATCGATTGCGGGATGTAGCCGTCAATCGGGCCGAGTCGGGAGTTGTCTCAGGCTTGAGGATGCTCCTCCAAATAGGGCACGGGGACGAAATCGCGGAGACCTTTCACGCCACCCTCCGCAGACGGCGAGCTAGGGTTGATAGATTTCTGGTTGATAGGCAGAACGGGCAGAGTGTTCGGGAGTATAGTCTAGAGTTTGGACTCATCGCCAGATACGCACCCACTATTGTATGGGAGCACGGCCGACAGGGACGCATCGATATGTGATGGGGTTGGATCGTTATTTGATTGATAGCTATACGGTAATGGCTTCCTGCACCGATACGGATATTGCTCGAGTGTGGCCTATGCATAGGGGGGATGGAGGATCGACACGAAGAGGGCGTCACCGATGGACAGATCATGACGTGGGCCGCCCCCAAGAGGGCTAGATCGACTGGTTATTCTGGGGAGTTTCTGTTATATCCCGCATTTTAGTGCAATCGGATAATCCGAAACAATCGCGGGAAGACAATAAGCGAGGCCATATTTTATTTTGTTTGGCATATGAGTTGCTTATGAAAAATTTAGAAGCGGAATTAATGAGGAAGGTCAAGGGCATAAAAGGAAATTCGCAATATGACTCGTGGAAATATGGAGAAAGACGAAGGGCAAATTTGGAAGTTGGAAAAATGTTTCATGAACTACAAGAACTAGCCCAAAAAATAAGTGGGCTTGAAAGTTTTTTTTTTGGGAAATTTGAAGGCCCAACCGGCCATGTACATGGGTTAGGCCCATGATTAATTAACTCATGGGAATTAAATAGATGACTAAGTCATCTTTATCACAAAATTGTCTAGAGACTTCAAGAAAACAAAAGAAAGAAAAGAAGGAGAAAATCCAAGAGGCCTTTCGGCCATAGAAAAATTTCCAAGGAAAATTTGCAAAAATTCCTCCAAAAATCATTTTCTACCAAGTCAAGGGTGCTTAACAAGGTGGAGGGTTCATTAGAGCAAGAAAAGCACAAGTTCATGCAAGTTGGAATTTTAAGCAAGTTGAAGAATTAAGGAAGAAGGTAAGAATTCACTTTCTTTTCATGTTATGGATGGTTTTGTGTGTTGTAGCATGCTAAAAGTGGATGAAACTCATGGAAGGGGGAAAAATCTTGTTGTGGCCGTGAGGTGTAGTATAGGTGTGTATGTGTGGAAGTTATGTTTTACTTATTTTATCTAGTGCTTGGTTGTTATTGTTGTGAATACTATGTTAATAATGGAAGTTGGATGAATTTGGAGAGAGGTTGTAGTGTGCATGCTTGATGTTGGCCGTGTATGGTGTGTGTGAGTATGTGACCGTGCATGTGTGTGCATGGTGTGGCCGTGTAGTGGTAGTGTAGTGTGGAGGAAAATGAGTTAATTTTACTTAGTATGTTGGTTGTTGTTATGTGGATTCTATATGACTAACAAGAACTTAGTGAATTTTTGTGAAATGGTAGCTATTGGAGACTTGTTGTGAAAGTTCATGTAAAGGGAGTATTATGTCTTAGTATGCATGGAAAATAATGTTGGTAGTGTGGTGTTGTCGACATATGAATTATAATGTTGTTATTGTGTTCATCGAAGTTGGAAGGCTTTGAAGAAAGTGGTAAATTGAGATTATGCGTCTTGAATGAAATATGTGAACCGCTAATGTAGTTATTAAATTATGTTAATAGTTTGTCCGGGTTTGAATTCCCGGATTGTGTTTGATGAGAATTTGACTAAATTGAATGTTGAGGATGGTATATTTACGAGGAAGTGCCGCCAAAATTTCGGTAGCCAAGTGGTTCCTCAAGATTCTAACTCTAAGTATACTAATGAGAGTTTTGGTAAAACATGACCAATTCGCAGATTTTGACGAGATTGCAACGTAAATTTGAAGTAGCAAAAGGAGTGGAAAGAGGTATGTAAGGTTTCCCCTTCCTTTCTTGGCATGTCTTAGACGTATAGGCTTGATTTCGCGCCTCGGGGGACCTTCCTAACTCAATCCGCAAATGAAAATAGTTACTATTCATTCGAAAAGAAGATTGAACCCAAAAAGTGCATGAATTGTCGAGGAAATGTCTAAACATCCTAGAACTTGCAAAAATGAGACCCGATTACCCTAATACCTTCATAAGTAACGTCATGACACGTATTATATGTAAGTTGTGTACGCCACCTCATTTGACCCGAGGTGGGCCCCTTTGTTCCCGGATTTTCCTTATTGTCCGTTGACTTATTATAAAGTAGAATCCAATGGAAACTTTTGATTCGTATTCCGTCCTCAAAAGACAAATACCGTAACCATGCTTACAAGGATATTCCTATGATGGCAATAGAGATGCCGTATATGATAAAGTGACTACAACGTCCTTATTTTCAAAAGTTGAAAACTATGATTTTAAAGCGTGACTTTTCTTCTTAGAAAGTTTATAAATGTTTTCAAAAATATTCATTTTTCTCCAAAATCCAAGTTTTGCGTTTTGACAGTTTTTATGACTAAAACGACGAATATGATTTTACAATGACAACGACGATGTCAAACATGGGTAAATGTCTATAACGAGTATGTCAAAAGCATGTACCTACCATGAGTATATCTATGACTATGTTTTACTATGACATATGTATATAAATGTGAATATGTAATGTATATGTTTATGGGGAAGTGGGAAGGGTAACCGTGTCCACCGATTCAACCGCTTATCATCCGGACGCGGGATGCCCGACGCGGGATATGGGAGAGCGCACGCGGCTCGTGTATGCGATATATGATATATATATGACATGTTGTGTGAGACACTCGTTGGGGAGGGGGTGGGAGAGTCGATGTACTCAGCGTCTGTAAAGGTAAGAAAAAGATACCGTTTACTGGAATGTACCGTTCTACCGAACCGTACCGTTTCGAGCCGCACCGTTTATCGAAATGTACACATCGAAATGTACCGTTTACCGTATACGGGGATACGGCAATCGTATTCGGAAAAATGGGCTAGGCTTGCGTGGTATCCGCCTACGGGGCATACACATGTACAGTTACTTCGTACCAGATAAGCTCGTACATCTATTCGTTATGACTTATACTCTATGTTCATCTACTATGTTATTATTCATGCCTTACATACTCGGTACACTATTCGTACCGACGTCCCTTCTTGTGGACGCCGCGTTTCATGCGCGCAAGTCGGCCACGTACGGTTTTGGTTCCTAGAAGCCTCACCAGCAGTACTTGGCAGCGCTCCAGTTGTTTCGGAGCCTCATTCCCTTGGTACTATTTTGTGTATATATATGCGGGCACGACAGCGCTCGGCCCTTCTTCTGTATATGTGTACTATGTTTAGAGGCTCGTAGACAGATTTGTACAGTCAGATGTTTGTATCTTGGGTTATTGTATAGCGTGATAGCAAAGTTTATTATTCCATGTTTATGATGACGCTAATGTAAAGGTTCTGTAAAGGGACGATAGAAGAGTTCGAATTAAAGATAAAGAAATGACACGAGATAATGTGCCTAGAATGTTACAAGTTGAGTGAAGGGGGATTATAAGATGATTTAAGCAAGATGGTCAGAGCTAGCTGGTTACTAAAAGAGGGTGAATTTATACGTCAAATTCTTTCAGAATTATACCAGCTGATGATAGTTAAAGCAGGGGACGGCTATTAGCAGCTCAGAGATGACAGAAATCATATGACGACAATCGGCGTCGACACTTAGAATTCCAGATTGGCAAGTGGGTATGCTTGAAGATATCGCCCATGAAAGGTGTAATGAGATTTGACAAGAAGGAGAAGTTTAACCCGAGATATATTGGACCTTATTACATTGTTCATAAGGTAAGAAGGTTGCGTACTAAAGATGTGGCTTCTATTAAGGTAATGTGGCGGAAAAATAGCAGGGAGGAAATGACTTGAGAAGCTGAAAAGAAGATGAAGCAGAAATAAAGGAACTCCCCCGAAATGCTTATAAGACCCTGTAGGACTAGTTTAAAATTCGCGGACGAATGTTCTAAAGGGGGGGAGGATGTTATATCCCGTATTTGGTACATTGGGATAATCCGAGCTAACCATGATAAGTTAAGGACAAAACTATTCCGGGATACGAGGTAGAGACTTTAACCTCCGATTTTTGTTTTAAGGCACAAGTTGCTTATGATTTTATTGGTATGGAATATTAAGGAAGATTAGGGGTTGAAAGTTAATTAAGGGAAGTTAATATTTCATGAAACAAGCCATGTGTGGCCGTGTGGCTTGAAGTGGGCTCCCACCCATGGCTTGGCCAAATTTAATTGATCCAAGCCATGTGTGGGGCATGGTCCACTTGGATGAATTATATATGCTCATACTAGATGACTAGCAAGACAAATCATATTCATCTTTTACCTTAGAAACTTGGAGAAAAAAAGGAGAAGACCATTCGGCCATGGCAAGCCAAAATTGATGACCATGAATAGTGATCAAAAAAATATTTTCTTCTAGCATTTCAACTAATTGGAAGGCCCTTATTAACGTGGAGTAGTTGTTGGAACAATCAAACCGTTCATTCTTGCAAAGCACAAACCCTAGCCAAGTTGAGGAACTAAGTGATAAAGGTAAGGTTTAATCTCCTTTTATATGTGTTATGGATGGTTTGTGTATGTTGTAGTATGTGAAAATGAATGAAATTCATGAAATTATGGTGTTGATGTTGTAGCCGTATAGGGGCTGTCTTGGTAGGGCATGGTGAATTAGTTTTACTTAATATTTTGGTTGTTGTTGTTGTGGATTCTATGATGTGAATGAAGGTTTAATGGTTCGAGTTGGAGTTGTAATTGTTTGTGCGTTGTTGTAGAAGCTAATATGATGTTAATATCATTTCTTACAATTGTGTGGATAATGTTGTTAACGTGTGGTTGTTAGTATAATTCATGAATTTGGAATAGAGGAATGTGTTGTTGTTTTTCTTATGGAGTTTGGAGGTTTCGGGTTATGTTGTATGTTGGTTGTGTTGTTTTGAATATTGTGCGGATTTTTTGACGTGTTCTTGAGTCTTGTTTGAATGGTTTCGGATTAGTGGGTTTGTATCAACAAAATAATTTTGGAATGGCTAGAATTGATCTTCAATTTTTGGTCTCCTTGGCCGAGAGCCTCTCTTGAGGAGTTCTTCAACTTCTATTTTTTTGCTAAGTGTTGTAATGAATAAGGATGAAGTAGTAGTCATCTTTTAAGCCCCTTGATGAATCATACATGTGTCCCTTGGCCCATACAAGTGTTGGACCAATTAAAATTGTCCACAAATTATGTGGGCCAACCACCACACCACACGGCCACAACAAGAAAAAAAACATGATTTTCAACTTCCATAAATTCCATTTTTGGTCCCAAATTTTCCTAATTGTTCCATGCAACAAATTCATGCACAACTTATGACTCAAAATAAAATCGAAGGTCCAGAAGTCTCGACTTTGTATCCCGGAATGGTTTTGACCCTAACTTATCATAGTTAATCCGGATTGTTCCAATGTACAAAAATGCGGGATATAACATCCTCCCCCCCTTTAGAACATTCGTCCTCGAATGTTAGATTAATCTTATGGGGGGTCTTATAAGCATTCGGGGGGAGTTTCTTTTCCAACAATCACACACACAATTCATTCATCAAACAACATAGTCAAGTAAAGAATTTAAATTACCTGTAGGCACTGAAAACAAGTGAGGATACTTCTTCTTCATCTGCTCCTCAGCTTCTCAAGTCATTTCCTCTCAGTTATTATTCCGCCACAACACTTTAACAGAAGCCACATCCTTATTCCACAACTTTCTTACCTGACGATCCAATATGGCTATAGGCTGCTCTTCATAAGATAGCTCCTCTGTGACCTGAATATCATCTACGTGAAATACTGCGAGGGGTCACCAATACATTTACGAAGTATAGAAACATGCAATACCGGATGTCTATCGCTCCCAAATCGGTGGCAGATCTAACTCGTAGGCAACCTTGCCTATTTTACGAATGATCTGATAAGGCCCAATATATCTCGGACTGAGCTTTCCTTTCTTACCAAATCTCATAACACCTTTCATAGGTGACACTTTCATGAATACCCAATCGCCAATCTAAAACTCTAAATGTCGACGGCGATTATCTGCATATGATTTCTGTCGACTCTGAGCCGCTAACAACCGCTCCCGAATGAGTTTCACCTTATCCACCGCAATGGGACCACATCTGGGCCAATCAACTCAGTCTTCCCAATATCAAACCAACCGATCGGTGACCTACACTTTCTGCCATACAACACCTCGTACGGTGCTATCTGAATACTGGAGTGGTAGCTGTTATTATAAGCAAATTCCACAAGCGGCAAATGATCATCCCGCCTACCTCGAAATCAATAACACAGCCCGCAACATATCTTCCGGCGTTCGAATAGCGCGCCCGTCCGTCGACCGAGGATGATCTTTGTCAGACCGAGACTCACCCGGGTCCCCAATCCCTCCGTAAATGATCTCCGCAAATTAGTCGTGAACTCGGGCACGTCCGTTCGGAGATAATAGATATGGGAACTCCGTGAAGTCGCACAATCTCCTTAATATAAAGCCCGGCATAATCCTCACCGAGTAGTAGTCCCATCGGAAGAAATGGGTGATTTTCACGTACCGATCAACAATAACCCAAATGGAATCATACCTCCGTGGGAGTGCGAGGTAAACCGGTAATAAAGTCCATATTAATGATTTCCCACTTCCACAACGGTATTCCATCTCCGTAATAACCCACGGCTTCGGTGCTCGATCTAACCCGCCGACAATTCGGCACCGAGCGACGAACTCGCTATATCTCTTTTCATACCATCCCACCAATATAAACGTCCGAGATCATGGCACATCTTCGTCGACCCCGAGTGAACGAATAACGAGCATAATGTGCCTCGCCTATAACCTCGTCGCCGCAGCCCCTCGCAACATCGTATACATAACTCGCCCCTGTGTAATAGTACTCCATCGGATGTAATCTCGAACGGAGTCTTCTCCTGTGCCGGGGCTGTGTCTCTATACTGTGCCAGAATAGGATCCTCATACTGATGCCGCTTAATATCTTCTGTAATAGAGGATTCAGCAATACCTGACCGAAACCCCAACATCTCCGTAATCGGCCAAGCGGACTCCAAGACTAGCCAACTCGATGGATATCGCGAACCATTTCTCTCTTTTAAAAGGCGTGTCCGCTAAACTCGCCCATGGACTTACGGGCCGAGGGCATCCGCCACAACATTAGCTTTCCCCGGTGGTATAGAATATCAACATCATAATCTTTCGCCCAACTCTAACCACCTCCTCGCCGCAAGTTCACTCCTTCTCGCTAAAGATGTCCGAAGGCTCTTATCAGATCCGTATAAATATCAACGTGAACACCATATAAATAATGTCTCCACATCTTCAAAGCACGAATCACCGCGGCTATCTCCAAATCGTGAGTAGGATAATTCTTTTCATATTTTCCGAGCCGCCGGGAAGCATAAGCTATCACCCCCGCCGTGCCGCATCAACACACACCCCAAACCAATACCGAGGCATCACAATAAATCACATACCCATCTCGAGCCCTCGGGATGTGTCGGACCGGAGCCGTAGTCAACTTCTTTCAAAGAATCGGAAGCTACGCTCGCAAGCACCGCCCACCGAAACTTAGCTCCCTCCGAGTCGACACCCTTGTTAAAGGCGCCGAAATCGAAGCAAATTTCTCTACGAACCAACCGTAATAACCGGCCAATCCCGCAAAGCTACGCATCTCGGTCGGCGTCGTAGGTCTAGGCCAATTCTTTACGGCCTCAATCTTCGGGGTATCCACCCGGATGCCATCGCCCCCAATAATATGCCCTTAAAATGCCACCGAAGTCGACCAAAAATTCACACTTAGAAAATTTAAAGATACGAGCCTTCTCGGTGCCGAAGTGTGCAAGTACCGGTCCTCAAATGATCCGCATGTTCTCGCTTCTCGATCGAGAATAAACCAGGATGTCATCAATGAACACAATCACGAACATGTCTACGAACGGTCCGAATACCCGATTCATCGTGTCTATAAACACGCCGGGGCATTTGTCGGCCCAAAAGACATCACTCGAATTCATAGTGCCCATATCGGGTCCCGAATGCCGTCTTGGGAATATCGCCTCTCGTACCCGTACCGATGATAGCCCGACCATAGGTCTATTCTAGAAACACCTCGGCACCCCGCAACCGATCAAACAAATCATCAATTGTCACACCCTGATCTCGATCGGGTGTGATGGGCACCGACCCGTGACCTGAGCGAGCGAACTCCGCCGACCCTTACTACGTAAATTTTTTTTTTTTTTGAAAACCTTTAAGACAAGTAAACATAAATAGATGATCGAAATACTCTTTTGTTGCTTTTAAGTTAAATAAAATATGTAATCGTATGTAACTGTCATAATACAATCCGACTCCGAACCCACAACTCGTCCGCAAAGTCTCTAATTGAAATCTTAAATCCCGCACGTGTACTCGACTCGGCTACACTCTGCCAAATGGAGCTTGCCAACCGCCGGGAACATGTCTCTATCCTCGGTTTATCCGTGCGGGTGTGCACACGTGGCATGAACGTTGCCTTCGAAGAAGAGGGGTCGGTGATTGAGCAATGTGCGAGTATGTAAGACATGAACGACAACAAAGATAGTAAAAGCCGACGTATGAGACATATCATGTGTAATATGGTAACGTGCAAAGAATAACCGTAGGGAACATAGATGGTATCACAAAGATAGAGGAGCAACTCCGTACATGTGAGTGCCACTCATGCGGAGGCACATGCACGCCTAGCTTTTTCTTTTTCTTTTCTCGAACACGGTGTTTCTTGTTTTTGTACATAGAAAACGAGATACTTTTCGAACCGCACTTTTTACTTGCGGTACGTACGCCGAATTCTCCGCTCTCCCAACCCCCCTCCCCAACGAGTTGTCCCAAGTATATCATATTATATATATATAGCACGAACGTACGACGCGCACGGCTCTCCCATAAATCCCGCGTCCGGATGATAAACCACCGAATCGTGGACACGGCTTGCCCTCCACATTCCCCACATATACGGTGTATACAAATACATTCATCAATATCGGGTATTATATACATTATTATATAAACAATTAAATGACGACATGCATGGGAGCCCAAGGAAAAGCTATAACGCTATCGGAGTGACGTAAGGTCGGTAACCTCCGATTTTATTATGAAATAACCATGGCGCTTTATCTCACCTCAAGGAACTAGTAGTAAGGCGAGACACGGGGGGGTCAAATTTGAATAAACATGGGGAGAACAAATG